>NW_026732025.1:492500-500000 GCF_028476545.2 Physella acuta
TACCATGTGCCTCTGCACTTCTCTTATTTCTGCCCAACCAGACCCCTGTGACCCCCACATATTGTTAAGATAACTAACTTATTTCAGCGCACAGATCTTGCTAGAACAGGAACAACAAATATTTCTTTCTGCTTGCTCCTAAGTCAAGTATGTACTGATGCACGACACTCAATCAAACCAAATTTCATTACGGCGATGACTTAAGAATCATTCCAACACGACAACATTTTTTTTTACCATTGATAAATCTACTCATTAACCTCTAAGTAACCACTAGGGACTAAAGGTCAAAGGTTGTATCAATGCTTGTAGAACTATATCGAGCGCCTGCCCCGGCCCACGCGCTGAATGGAATGGCAATCGCAGTCTTAAGAGGATCGTCTTTGTGTTCGCCCCAACACTCACGGCCAGCTAATACTCAAGGCACTGACATAAGTGATGGTTGGTGTGACTTACTCTAGACACAGACATAAGCGGTGAGATTTGTGGTAATCTGATTAGAAGTTGTGTTGGTCAGGTACAACACACTGGTGTGGGGATATGACAAGGTGAGGGTGTCAACCAGACACCAGTCAAGTCTAGAGTTTGTCAACCAGTCAAGTCTACAAGATGAGTTTGTCAACCAATAATAAAAATCACCCCCACACATTCACACACATACACATACCGTATCAACCACCCTCCCTCAAACCATGTCAACCCCTCTCACACACCGTGACCACACCCTCCCTCACACGTGACCACACCCTCCCTCACACAACATGACCACACCCTCCCTCACACAACATAACCACACCCTCCCTTACACACCGTATCTACCACCCTGTCAAACAGCGTAAAAACATCCTCGCTCACACGTGACCACACCCTCCCTCACACATGACCACACCCTCACACAACATGACCACACCCTCCCTCACACAACATGACCACACACCGTGACCACATCCTCCCTCACACGTGACCACACCCTCTCTCACACATCATGACCACACCCTCCCTCACACAACATGACCACACCCTCCCTCACACAACATAACCACACCCTCCCTTACACACCGTATCTACCACCCTGTCAAACAGCGTAAAAACATCCTCGCTCACACGTGACCACACCCTCCCTCACACATGACCACACCCTCACACAACATGACCACACCCTCCCTCACACAACATGACCACACACCGTGACCACATCCTCCCTCACACGTGACCACACCCTCTCTCACACATCATGACCACACCCTCCCTCACACAACATGACCACACTCTCCCTCACACAACATGACCACACCCTCACACAACATGACCACACCCTCACACACCCTCACACACCATGACCACACCCTCCCTCACACAACATGACCACACCCTCCCTCCCTCACACAACATAACCACACCCTCCCTCACACACCGTATCTACCACCCTGTCAAACAGCGTAAAAACACCCTTGCTCACACGTGACCACACCCTCCCTCACACATGACCACACCCTCACACAACATGACCACACCCCCCTCACACAACATGACCACACCCTCCCTCACACAACATGACCACACCCTCACACAACATGACCACACCCTCACACAACATGACCACACCCTCCCTCACACAACATGACCACACCCTCCCTCACACAACATGCCCACATCCTTCCTCACACAACATGACCACACCCTCACACAACATGACCACACCCTCACACAACATGACCACACCCTCACACAACATGACCACACCCTTCCTCACACAACATGACCACACCCTCACATAACATGACCACACCCTCACACAACATGACCACACCCTCACACAACATGACCACACCTTCCCTCACACATTCCATATTGTTACATCCATATCCAAATTATCCCTATCACAATGCAGAGTATGGCTCTATAATTGAATCTGTTATCGAAAATATGTAACACATTAAGTTTCCCTACACAGTTAGTAATATATCCAGCAGGTCACGTGATACTGGCCACTATATAAACAAAATTAATGTGAGTGAACCCAGTGATTGGATCAAATACCGGCAACTCTGGTGTTTTGGTAAAAAAGGTAGTAAAGGGACATAATTAATTAAGTTCTATATTGAGAACGGTCGATAAGTGATTCTTGATCGATAACAGTCTATGGATGAAAGCTAGTAGATAAAATGTCTATTGATGGCAGCTAGTAGATAACAGCAGAGCGATGACAAACAACACTAGCGAGATGACAACAACAGTCGATAACCGGCAGTTGATATAGAGACGACAAATGTAAAATACCTGCTGTGCTGTTGTTGATTCCTACATTTCTATACACATTACAATAATAATTTTGCAAATTTTCAATTACATGAAATTAAAATTTATTTCGATGTTTTATTTAATTCTCAACACAACCAAAAACTTGAAACGGTTTTATTTTATTTTCGTTGAATGATAGATTAAATTAATTAACAAAATCATTAGCTTATTCAATGTAATTTTGTTTTATTTTTCCTCAATGAGAAATAATCATAGAAAACTCCGTTAATCTTTGAAATATGAAAATTAATGGCTTTGTTTTCAATCGAGCTCGGCATTGATTTCTTTTATTTATCCTTGATGAGGGAGGAATCTTCAGACAAAAGAGAAACGGAATGTGTTGGAATTTCTTTTCTAACTTGTTAATCTTCGCATAGAGCAAGCGTAAAAACGTCAAGAAACGTCATCGAAATGAATTCCCCATTTCGTTTGACTTCCATCTTCTCCGTGCAGCCTCGCCTCAAAAACACCGATTAATTCTTTGATTTGTCCCGGTTCTTTTGATTGCCTTTCAAGATTTTAGATCACCAAGACAAAAGACAGATTAGGGTTACGTCTTTGACGGACGCGCGTTAGGGTTAAAAGAAGAAAAATAATGTTCCGAATGTTTTTATGAACTTGGGTTCAACTGTCGGCAAGTCCCCGTCCTGCTAGTAACGAGACAGACAAGCCTCGGGTCCATCTGCCAGTGATGTATTTGATGTTGAGGGAACCTGATCTGAAGCAGACAGCTGGGCCAGTGGCGGTCCACGCCGGGTCTGATTGACGCGTGTAGCCGGCACGACAACCTCTGCACCTGTACCGGCCGGCGGGGAGAATGCAACGGAGACTTTTGAATCCTCCCCGCTCGGGGGACGATGTTTTCGGACGTGGGGGTGAAACAAATTTGACAACACGCAGCTCTTTATAGATGCTGTCATCATACGAATACACGGACCCGTCTCCGGTTTCCGGTTGTCGGTACCTCATAGCGGAGACATCCGGGGCTTGGGACATCTTGCATCAACACGCCCCGATACTTGATCAAAGATCAAACGATACCTTACCTAAGCCATGATATGTTATCAAAATGCGATACATGATTTAAAAAATCGATACCTTATAAAAACACGAGAATGACAACACGACACATGATCGTTAAATGCCGATACCTGAAAGAAAACTAATTATGGATAAAAGATACGACTCATTATCAATAATCTTACACTTAACATAAGACACAGATAATGTCTGAAAACATAATCACTTTCTAAAGATTCTATATCGTATCGAATACTCTATACCTGATCAAAGATTCGATACGTGAGAAAAGATCCGATACCTGACCAAAGACCCGATACCTGATCATATACCCGATACCTGACCAAACGCCCGATACCTGATCATATACCCGATACCTGACCAAACGCCCGATACCTGATCATATACCCGATACCTGACCAAACGCCCGATACCTGACCGAAGATCCCATACTGGACGGATGATTCGATACATAACTAAATGTCCAATACTCAACCGAAAATCCGATACATAAACGAAGATACTGTTGTACCTGACAGAAAATCCGGTACCTGGCCAAAATTCGATACCCGATGAAGGATCGATACCTGACCAAGCATCCCGAAGAAGAAGACACCTGAATACTTCAGGATAAAAAAACAACTTAAATCAGAGTTTCATGTACAGGCTGTAACGAAATCCTTTGGATTTATCCACTTCAAACGCCTGTAATGCAGTTGTAATCCGGTGGTGCCGTCCTCCCATAGTTTACAGCTTCTGCCTGTCAGAGTCTCATCGTCTGCTTCCTTGATCTTACCGGGGCTGTGTCGCCCGTTACGGATTATAATTGATGTAATTATGTCGCGAAAGCAAAATGAAAACATAAAAAACTGTACAGGTAGTATTTTATGTTATAATTCTAAACACAGATTCACTCAGCAATGAACTTTATAAATATTCACACACACGCATACATACATATATATATATATATATATATATATATATATATATATATATATATATATATATATATATATATATATATATATATATATATATATATATATATATATATATATATATGTATGTATGTATTACAACTTCTGGTGCTCAGAAAAGTTAAGCCACGCATGACGTAGTACGAACGATATACCAACTATACACTTTTTTGATTGTGCCAAGTAAACTCCAAATCTCGACGGAACGGATACTCAAGTTGCCTTGGGGTCAAAAGGTCGTAAACTGACACCCTCGGGTGAAGAAAGCTTGTTTTGTCCTGGTTGAGAGAGACCCTGACAAATATAGACTGTTTTTCTGTTTGCCCATTCACGTCACAGTTCACACATACAGGCAGTACCGCGGCGGACTTGGGTACATTATCATGCATTGGTTTCTTGATCGGGAAAATCCGTCAAGTTGAGAAACGTCTACCGTGATTTGCAAGCCATGTCAAATAATATTTGTCTCGCTACCATGCGCTACTGCGGCGAAACTTTTTTAAAAAACCCTAAGGCGCCTTGAGACAAAGCCGTCTTGGCGATTAGCATACTTTAGGCGACACTTTGGCGAGCAAGATCAATCTGTCTGAAGCGATTTCAATACTGGTTACACAGGAAACACTAGATCTTTGCCCGCTCCGACGTGGCGACGCTAGGTTTTTTTTTAAAAATGTGTGAAAAATCAAATAAATTTGCAAACAAATTGAATCCTATAGAAACCTTTGAGTTGGGGCATGAATGGGCTTAGCTCTCGTTAACAATGCTAGATCAATGTCTAGCTTGGGTAAATCTGTCACACATAATGCTATTATTTGCCACCGCTACGCCGAAGAGTTTTTCTTTTCTTTTTTTTTCCCCCTCTCTCCCGCTTCCCTTAGCTTTAATCCATAACACCGTCCTTCGATTATTCTAAGGTGTGGGCCAAAAATAATCCAACAAAGCAGAACCGTCGTTGTTGGTAGTATGACCGTATCATAACGCCCGCCTCTGTTTCGGTCTGTGAATGCGACCCCCACCTATGCTTGTAAAAAAAAAAATGGAGGAAAGCTATTACAAGTGCTTGAAGACAAAGAGCAACCAGCGGATAGAAAAAAAACCCAGTCGTGTTGAGTCGGGGTGAGTATGAATTCACACACGCGCAAGGAGACTAGAGGGATTTTTATTGATAGAGTAGTTCAATAAGTTAATGTGATTTGCTCACACCTCAAGGTCGGTCTCCTTAAAGGTAACTTCTACCCCCCCCCCCCCCCCATCTCCACCCCTGCACATAACGTATTCTGGGGCGTCAATAAACTAATTATTATTTCAATACCAGAGAGAAAAAAAAAACAATCTCGATTCCGGAATTTCGACAACTAATTTTGCCTGTCTTTTGTGTCCGTGTGATCCTTTTCTTCCCATTACCCTAATTTCAATAATTAACCTAATCGATTTGGCCGATTCTTTGTAGTCAATTTATGATCGAACTGCTGTGTTGTGTTTAGTTGTAGCTTTTATTGACGTGCGGATCGAACTGCTGTGTTGTGTTTAGTTGTAGCTTCTATTAACGTGCGATCTCTACCAAGGAAACGAAATTCTGTGTGGAGGGAATTCTTCGCTGCTATGACGCAGCTATGAGACGGAGTGGGTACAGTGGTAGAGCACACAACTGCAAACCCGAAAGTCTCGAGTTCGAATCCGGGTTCAAATCCTTGGAACGAAACTGAGCTCCCTCAGCTGTGATGGATACCGTAAGGGAAAATAAAGGCGGCTGGGCATAGTGCTGACCACTGACCACACTATCCCTTCATATGCCCAGGTCACAGAAGCAGGTAAGCTCTACTTCACTGACCCCATGGACCGTATGTAAGGGCGGTCAGTCCGGCTAGTTATAAGTTTCTCACGGTACGTCAAGATCTATAGGCCCGTAATATAAAAACAATATTTTAAAAATATAACTAAGACTTGGGCCATCACTGTAAGAGCACCGAAACAAAACAAAATTTGGAATAAGCCGCGCCAATGTGACACTCTAAAGCCAGTTGTATACGGAAACGCATACGGAAACGTATACGTATACGCTTCTTTTTAAGTTGAAGTATACTTGTACGTATATGTATATGTATTTTGTAGTTATATATAACTTAGGTATATATAATTTTAACAAAAAATAAATATATTGCGGTATTGAAATGTTAAATTTTAAGTTACTTAATTTAAAATTTGAAAGTAACCAAGGGAAGTAACTTTTTGATTTGATCCAAAAAATAAAAAGTTCAAATACAAAGATTTTCAATGTGTAAAAAATAGTAATAATTCATCATTAATTATTTTACTAAACATACATATTTAATTCTGCTTTCCTAATTTTATAGTTCATGAATTTTAATTTTTTTTGTTTAGCCAAAGTTTAAAATGAAACAAGCGAGTGATTTTAAATACATAATTTCTTAATTTGAAAGAGTTATATATCTGTATCATTAAGTGTCCATTTAACTAGTCAGAAACTCTA
Source organism: Physella acuta (assembly GCF_028476545.2). Classification (NCBI taxonomy): domain Eukaryota; kingdom Metazoa; phylum Mollusca; class Gastropoda; family Physidae; genus Physella; species Physella acuta. The sequence goes on from NW_026732025.1 coordinate 499,293, forward strand.
CTCTGTTTTGTCGCTAATCTAAATTAGAACAAGTCTAGATATAGCAGAGTAAACTCAGTAATGCAACAAGCTGGGGGTTTGTTTTGCAAGGGATACAAAGGGACGGGTTGATTCAAAATATCGCCAGAGTAGACTACCACAGTCCACATAGTTGACAATGGAGATTTTCAGTGCCTACATACTTTACTTTTTTACATTTGCCTTGTGTGTCATATTAACTTTCTTAATAATTTGGCGATTTAACAAGAGGTATTCACAGAAATGTACTATTAGTGACGAGAGTAAATCTGGAAATAAAATCAGAAACAGCTACACACTGTGCAATTCATTAGAGTGTGTCAGGTGTGCTGGAGGACACTCTACCCTTCAGACGGCCCTTACCAGACTAAGTTATTTTGCTGATAATGATCCCTCAGTAAAAAAATATGTTGTGGAAAGTCTGTTGTTGGATTTGCGAAAATCGCTCGCCTTAATAAAAAAGAAAGAAGAAGTCATGAATATTAATACTCTATCATCTCCCAGCATTAGTAGCTCGACTCCAGTTGTTTTTAAAATGTCTGGACTAAGAGAAAAGACTTTCTGGTAACAAAATGACTTTCCAGCTTTACAGATCCTAGACAAGTATTTTCACCAAATATATTCTGAATTTATCAATGTTTATAATAGTCCTGAGAAAGAAATTCAAGGACTTTGGAAAACAAATAGTAG
>NW_026732025.1:505000-552500 GCF_028476545.2 Physella acuta
ATTGAGAAGACAATTTGAATATTAAACTACACATATTTTAGTGATGTGGGGGTTGGAGTGTGTGTGGGGGGGGGGGGGAGGGGGGTTAGTATGGGGTTGGTGTAGGGATTTGAGATGGGGTTGATGTGGCGGTTAGTGTGACGGTTTGTGTGGGTGTTAGTGTGGGCTTTGTGTGGGGGTTAGTATGTGGTTGGCGCGCGGATTTGTGTTGGGGTTTTTGTGGGGGTTAGTGTGAGGGTTGGCGTGGGGATTTGTGTGGGGGTTGGTGTGGAGATTAGTGTGAAGGTTTTTGTGGGTGGGGGGGTCTGGGGGTTTGTGTGGGGGTTGGTGTGGGGGTTGGGAGAGTAACCAGATACCCGTATGTCCGTGTGGTCGGATCGGCATGATTGGCGTGTAACTGCTGATTAGCGGGGAGGGGAGTGTGCTGAGGTGTCGTGTTGCAGTCGTGTAGCCACCCTGGGCATTTAGCCAACCCGGGCATTTAGCCAACCCGGGCATTTAGCCAACCCGGGCATTTAGCCATCCCGGGCATTTAGCCAAACCGGGCATTTAGCCATCCCGGGCATTTAGCCACTCCGGGCATTTAGCCATCCCGGGCATTTAGACACCCCGGGCATTTAGCCATCCCGGGCATTTAGACACCCCGGGCATTTAGCCACACCGGGCATTTAGCCACCCCGGGCATTTAGCCATCCCGGGCATTTAGCCACTCCGGGCATTTAGCCATCCCGGGCATTTAGCCACTCCGGGCATTTAGCCATCCCGGGCATTTAGCCATCCCGGGCATTTAGCCACTCCGGGCATTTAGCCATCCCGGGCATTTAGACACCCCGGGCATTTAGCCATACCGGGCATTTAGCCATCCCGGGCATTTAGCCACTCCGGGCATTTAGCCACCCTGGGCATTTAGCCATCCCGGGCATTTAGCCATCCCGGGCATTTAGCCATCCCGGGCATTTAGCCAACCCGGGCATTTAGCCATCCCGGGCATTTAGCCATCCCGGGCATTTAGCCATCCCGGGCATTTAGACACCCCGGGCATTTAGCCATCCCGGGCATTTAGACACCCCGGGCATTTAGCCATCCCGGGCATTTAGCCACTCCGGGCATTTAGCCATCCCGGGCATTTAGCCATCCCGGGCATTTAGCCACTCCGGGCATTTAGCCACCCCGGGCATTTAGCCATCCCGGGCATTTAGCCACCCCGGGCATTTAGCCATCCCGGGCATTTAGACACCCCGGGCATTTAGACACACCGGGCATTTAGCCACCCCGGGCATTTAGCCATCCTGGGCATTTAGCCACTCCGGGCATTTAGCCATCCCAGACATTTCGCCACCCGGGCATTTAGCCACTCCGGGCATTTAGCCATCCTGGGCATTTAGCCATCCCGGGCATTTAGCCATCCCGGGCATTTAGCCACTCCGGGCATTTAGACACCCCGGGCATTTAGCCAACCCGGGCATTTAGCCATCCCGGGCATTTAGCCATCCTGGGCATTTAGCCACTCCGGGCATTTAGCCATCCTGGGCATTTAGCCATCCTGGGCATTTAGCCATCCCAGACATTTCGCCACCCGGGCATTTAGCCACTCCGGGCATTTAGCCATCCCGGGCATTTAGACACCCCGGGCATTTAGCCATACCGGGCATTTAGCCATCCCGGGCATTTAGCCACTCCGGGCATTTAGCCACCCTGGGCATTTAGCCATCCCGGGCATTTAGCCATCCCGGGCATTTAGCCATCCCGGGCATTTAGCCATCCCGGGCATTTAGCCATCCCGGGCATTTAGCCATCCCGGGCATTTAGACACCCCGGGCATTTAGCCATCCCGGGCATTTAGACACCCCGGGCATTTAGACACACCGGGCATTTAGCCACCCCGGGCATTTAGCCATCCCGGGCATTTAGCCACTCCGGGCATTTAGCCATCCCGGGCATTTAGCTATCCTGGGCATTTAGCCACTCCGGGCATTTAGCCATCCCAGACATTTCGCCACCCGGGCATTTAGCCATCCCGGGCATTTAGCCATCCTGGGCATTTAGCCATCCCAGACATTTCGCCACCCGGGCATTTAGCCATCCCGGGCATTTAGCCATCCCAGACATTTCGCCACCCGGGCATTTAGCCATCCCGGGCATTTAGCCATCCTGGGCATTTAGCCATCCCAGACATTTCGCCACCCGGGCATTTAGCCACTCCGGGCATTTAGCCATCCCAGACATTTCGCCACCGGGCATTTAGCCATCCCGGGCATTTAGCCATCCCGGGCATTTAGCCATCCCAGACATTTCGCCACCCGGGCATTTAGCCATCCCGGGCATTTAGCCATCCCGGGCATTTAGCCACTCCGGGCATTTAGCCATCCCGGGCATTTAGCCATCCTGGGCATTTAGCCACTCCGGGCATTTAGCCATCCCAGACATTTCGCCACCCGGGCATTTAGCCATCCTGGGCATTTAGCCACTCCGGGCATTTAGCCATCCCAGACATTTCGCCACCCGGGCATTTAGCCATCCCAGACATTTCGCCACCCGGGCATTTAGCCATCCCAGACATTTCGCCACCCGGGCATTTAGCCATCCTGGGCATTTAGCCACTCCGGGCATTTAGCCATCCTGGGCATTTAGCCACTCCGGGCATTTAGCCATCCCAGACATTTCGCCACCCGGGCATTTAGCCATCCTGGGCATTTAGCCACTCCGGGCATTTAGCCATCCCAGACATTTCGCCACCCGGGCATTTAGCCATCCCAGACATTTCGCCACCCGGGCATTTAGCCATCCCAGACATTTCGCCACCCGGGCATTTAGCCATCCTGGGCATTTAGCCACTCCGGGCATTTAGCCATCCCAGACATTTCGCCACCCGGGCATTTAGCCATCCCAGACATTTCGCCACCCGGGCATTTAGCCATCCCAGACATTTCGCCACCCGGGCATTTAGCCATCCCAGACATTTCGCCACCCGGGCATTTAGCCATCCCGGGCATTTAGCCATCCCGGGCATTTAGCCACTCCGGGCATTTAGCCATCCCGGGCATTTAGCCATCCCAGACATTTCGCCACCCGGGCATTTAGCCATCCCAGACATTTCGCCACCCGGGCATTGGGCATGGAACCACTCTTGCAGTTTCAGACGTAGAAAGATGGGTGGGGGCACTGTGACCTGCACCATCCCATCCATAAGGACAACCTACGTTGAAATGAGTTTTCCAACCCATCAGAAAACTAAAACTTTTCCTTTTGATTTAAACGCGGACCTGTCTAACAATAAGCATCCGTGATGTTCAAAGTGATGTTTAGCTGGTAACGATAAACAGCTGGCATTACATCAGGCGGATCAATGTGTGTCTATTTTCACCAGTAACTGAGTAGACTAAGTATTTTTGTTTGACATTTCATACCTAGACAAAAACTGCGCTACCCTCTCCTTCTAAATAAGGCTAGTGTACACGAAATTTAGGCCTACATGTGGAATGTACAAATTAGCAAGTTTCTCATTTAAAAACAACCACCACACGAATGTAATAATTCATAATATCAGTTTTAAAAAAACGCATGCTTCCATTTTAGAGAGTAAATTGGCGACGTCCAAATTCAAATAGTTCTTCGGGAAATTCATAAGCGATTGAAATAGCCTTGGATATATTTTATTGATCCAAAAAAAAATAATTATCAAATGAACTATTCTACATTTGTCTATACACATCTAAGGATTTTTTAATGCTGCTTATCATTTGATTAAGACCGTAGATGGCAAGTTGATAAGCCTATAAATAAGAAAACCCGTGAGGTTGAATAAATGAAACACCTTTTCATTGTTTTATTGACTTTATCTTACACGAAAGCCATTCCAACAACAAAAATCTCGACTTCCGTCAATAAATAAAACGGGTCCATAACAAAAAAAAAAACTCTCTTTCTTTGTGAGTATCGGGAGAGAGAATCGACATGCAGATTTGGCATTCTGCTTTCATTTCTTTTGCCCGTCCCACGCGGCCAGCCTGATCAAAGACATAGTGCTGCTCACTAGGGACGTATTATGACTTCTAGCAGAAAATTAAAACAAGGACTTCGTTAAGGTGGGGGCAGGGGGAAGGGAGGAGTACTGACCCGATGGTGGCGACAACTAGTGTCAACATTACGCTGATTTGTAATCGAACTTAGCTCCCCTTCGGTCGACAATTTAATGTCGGCTGATGCTTCTAAAAGAACCACGAGTGCGAGAGTAATTTATTATTCTAAATGTTTATAGCTTTCCAGGTCATAAAAATATCAGAGGCGAGTACTTTTTTTCTTGTTGACATTATTGCTGTATTGACTGGGTCTCTGGGATCGTGAAGGCGGGTGTAGGGGGCAGGGGTGGGATCCCATTCATCGCAGGTCGTTAGACAAAAACAATAGGCACAGCTTCAAGCCTGTGCAGGGAATAATAATTCCGTCGTGTTTTTTTTTAAAGCTGCGCGCGAAAAGTGAAAACAAATCGGGAAACTCCCGAAGAAAAAATCTTTAGGAAAACTTCAAACACAGCAAACTGCAAATCCATGTCGTCATTTTATTTTAGCTCTTCTTTTGAGAGGTTTTCTTTAAGAGCTCGCGTGTTGTCGAAGAATAGAAGCCGGCGCTCAATAAAGTTGGTTTTTCTATATAAAAGATGAATTTCTTTGGCGACATACGAGCTCAGCCGAGCGGTGTGGAGAGGGCGCCGGTCGAGGTTTAAAACTGGCCTTCTCCAAACTGTGATGACAGACGTCTGCTGGCTCGGAAAAATCTGGCCCCGTGAAAGGCCTGATAGACATGTCCCACGCGCTAGTCCTCCATCCGTGTCCATTTGACTTCACTTCCGGTTCAATGTCATTGAATTGACCTCTTTGGGGGTGAGAAATTTATCAAACGTTTCATAGTAAAAGTTTCCGAATTTTTTTGTGTCTTCTGTTCATACGAAGCGTCCAGATTGACAACTGCGTGAAGACGACTGAAACTGCCCTAACGCGAGGCCCAGCTTTGAGAGGGGGGTTGGGGGTGAGACTGGCCATCATACCCGGGTCTGTGGGAGCCATAGAGGCGCACCCAGGCGGAAAGCTGGGCTGGCGTCACGTGGCGCCCGAGCCCTGTTCGGTGTCCCCCGCCCCGCTTTTATGGTCTGCTCTTTCAGCAGAGACGGCTTTCATCCTGCCTGCAAATCCGGAAAAATCTCTGAAAGCAAAGTCTGATCGGAGTCGCGGTACAGCAGGGGGGACAAAGAAAACGATGGCGAGAAACGGCGAGATTCTGAAGCGTTCATCGGCGCCAAATATTTGCGATGGTCTCTAAATGTTTATTCTAGCTCGCAAATGTGAGTGCGGGGAAGAAATGTTTTGTCGATTGCGAGCATTGTGATTAATTACGTCTAATGTGTCATAAACTCGCGGATTTTCTTTTCGGTTTTCGAGACGTGGAAGAGTTCCAATACCGATTTGCTGTTTGCCTCTACGTGCTCTGGCGCAGAGAGTACGTTGATGCTTTGAACTTCAGTGCTATAGAAACTCTCGAACCGATCGCTGTCGATGAACAACACTAAAACCAGCCAATGAAACGGACTGTTATCTTGGCCTACCAGTTCGCGGGGTTTTATTTTGTTCTGGGATAACTCGTAACTTTTAACCCTTTAGAACTAATTGAATAATATAAAGATATTAACTCTTTAAAGTCAATAGGTGTAGTTCTTATGTGAAATTTTTATGTTTTTATGCTATATTTACGCGACACAAATGAACCTCTTGAATGCTGATCATCTCTTACGACAGTACTTATATCCAGTAGTTAATTGTTATTCGCTTTGATGTATATAAAACGTGTTAAATGTTTTTATTGAATCAAATTTCAAGAAAGGGGCTTAAGTAGAACCATATCCCGAGTTATCTGTATACGGGGAGGCGATATCAGTGTGATTTATTGTCAACACAGCGTTACTGGAAAAGTCTTGAAAGATTTTTTTGAGGGTGGCGTGGTCGAACGGTAGAGCGCTAGATAACTAACCCAGACTTTCATAGTTTAAGTCTAGCGTCATTAAGTCCACCCGGATTTATTGGGTTTCTAACCGGGTGGAGAAAGTAAAGGCGGCTGGGCACAAAACAGAATACAGTATCCCTTTATATGCCGAGGTGATAGAAACAGGCGAACTCTGCTTCATTGGCTGAACTGACCACAATATAGAGGAGAGGGCGAGCGGTGAAGGATGATAAAAGACTGGGTGAGTGAGAATAATGGAACAAATAGAGAGGCTGAGGACTAGAAACGACAGACATCAGACTAAAGTAGTTTTTACTTTTTTTTTATTTTGTAAAATTAACGTAGAAATGACAAGGGTGTGATGGTATAGACAATATTGGAAACATAAGCACTAAAGTTTAAAAATATAAAGAGCTATTATCTATTATTAACAGCTGAAAATGTTCAAAGTTAACCTGTTGAGCCAACGTTCTGAGCCAGTAGACGGAGCCAGCATACTGAGCCAATGTATGAGCCGACTAACTGGACAAATACATGAGCCGACGAACTGGACAAATATAGTGAGACAACTATTTGGGCTAATATACTTAGCCAACGAACTGGGCCAATATAATAAGTAAACGATTTGAGCTAGACTATTATTTTATAAGATTGAACCTTAAAAATAAAAAAGATAGAACAAAACTACATTTCAACGATCACTTAACCATCAAAAATACTAAACTACATTTCAATGATCACGACATTACACTACAGTACTACAAAACTACAATTCAATGATTTCGACATTACACTACAGTAATACAAAACTACATTTCAATGATCACGACATTACACTACAGTAATACAAAACCTTATTTCAATGATCACGACATTACACTATTATAAAACTGCATTTCCATGATCACGACATTACACTACAGTAATACAAAACTACATTTCAATGATTTCGACATTACATTATTATAAAACTGCATTTCCATGATCACGACATTACACTACAGTAATACAAACCTACATTTCAATGATCACAACATTACACTACAGTAATACAAAACTACATTTCAATGATTTCGACATTACACTATTATAAAACTGCATTTCCATGATCACGACATTACACTACAGTAATACAAACCTACATTTCAATGATCACGACATTACACTACAGTAACACAAACCTACACGTCAGTGAACAAAATCAACAAAACACGTCTCATATAACCAACACGCATCTCAACAAGTCCCGCCTGGGGTCAAGATTTCAGCGACAAAAAGATCACAGAAGACATTTTAGAATTCGCAGGAGACACGATCACGCTCCGTGACCATGTCCACGCACCGTGACCAAATAGCGGAAAAGAATTTCCCCCGTCGGCCAAGTAAGACAGCGGTTGTTGATTTTTTTTTATCCGCGTACGTATTACACCGCGGAGATTAGAGGACTGTTTTAATGTCCTAGTTGTATCAGGGTGGCTGAAGAATATACTACGGTCATTGATGCGTGGTCAGTAGCGCGTGGAAAATCTGAAATCCTATTTGCTACTTTTCAAAACGAGTTGTGTTTATGATTAACTTGCGACGTTTTTTTTTGTTAAAACCACCTTTTAAGAAAGACAGTTTTACCGTCTTCAGATTTTTTAATAGAATTAAGCGAAGACGATGGCGGAGTCAGGAGACTCTTGATCCAGAACCTGAGTGGTTGATGGATCAAAACCGAGTTATGCCATAATATCCGCGAGGAGTCAAGGAGTCAGTTCAAGCGATTCATGATAGGATGACTCTTGGGAAACTTTTGGGGGAAAAAAGTTATCTATTTGCACTGCTTGCATGAAGAAGGACACATGCTTGAGTGTACAAGTAGAACGCTAGAACGCTAAACGTATGCTGCTAGGTTATGGGAACAAATGGCAGGGATATGGGAACGGATGGCTGGTATATGGGAACAAATGGCTGGGATATGGGAACGGATGGCTGGTATATGGGAACAAATGGCAGGGATATGGGAACGGATGGCTGGTATATGGGAACAAATGGCTGGGATATGGGAACGGATGGCTGGTATATGGGAACGGATTGCTGGTATATGGGAACAAATGGCTGGGATATGGGAACGGATGGCTGGTATATGGGAACGGATGGATGGTATATGGTAACGGATGGATGGGATATGGGAACGGATGGATGGGATAGGGGAACGGATGGATGGTATATGGGAACGGATGGATGGGATATGGGAACGGATGGATGGGATAGGGGAACGGAGGGGTGGAATTTGGGTACGGAAGATCGCTAGAATCCTAGTTGTGTATGTGTGTATATGGGGGGGGGGTACTTGCACGCAGGTTGTAACCTGAAATAGAAAATGTACTTTCTTACCAAATTCCTTCATCTGTTTGGATTGAAAGTACCGGCGTGTGTGCAGTCACAAGATTCCATGTCTCTTTAATTGTGTCTTTTATTGTCTGAACAAGCATTTGTTCTAAGTTACTGCAACACATCAAAACTACGGGTTTGAAATACCTTGCGCCGCATTTGTTTAAAATAAACATTGTATACGGTTCTAACTTTCAATTTTCAAATTTTCACACGACTCCTTCTTTTACGACCAGTAGGCCTATTTATTAATGCAATTATTAATTATGTAGCCTACATCAAGTGACTTGTGGGGCATTTTTTAGAGAGGAGGATGGTTAAAAATGATACAAACACTCGCACGCGTGCACACTCACACTCACACTCACACTCACACTCACACTCACACTCACACTCACACTCACACTCACACTCACACACACACACACACACACACATATATGTATATATATATATATATATATATATATATATATATATATATATATATATATATATATATATATATATATAAACATCCATAAAGATTTGAATAACATAAAATTGTTACTGTGGGCTCAAACCCAACCCTCCTGTTCACCCCACGCCTACGCCACAGTACCCGTATTCGTAGAGTAGAGACGCTGTAACATTCTATATAACTCAATATCCATGAAAGAAATCAAAGATCCGCCTACTCTGATCCCCACCCCGAGCTCCGCCTCTCTGTTACTCCAGACACTTAGCCCTCTGTCTTCACCACCTGTATTCTAATTAACACCCTCGTCCCACCCCCTCCCCCACCACACGTATTTAATTTGTCCCCAGACTTGACCACTGGTCAACAAGTGATGAGCTATCCCAGCCCACTGTCCCGTTGTTTATCTTCATTATCTCACCACGGCTCCTTGCGTTTTTCTAATAGATTGCATTACCCATTTAGGAACCCGCCGCCCGTGGGGGGGGCGCTATGGAAATATTTACTCCCCCACGTAACGCCTCTCGTGTACCCTACCTCCATCTTTTTAAATCTAATCACGTTAAACCTTACCGGCTAATTCTTTTTGAAGTCGCTCCCACCTTTACCAATTCCACCTGATACTTTCTGCACCAACCCCACCCCCGAGGGCACCGCAGGGGTGGCGCGCTGGGTACCATTTCAAACAAAACAATGACTCCCTGAGCATTCTGTTTGTTCAACGGGCCTGCTCATTTTACACGCGTCCCATCCCGTCGGTGTGATGTCATAAACTTTCGGCAATCTCTTTGCCAGAAAACATTGTAATTGGAATACGGCAATGCATTGTCATCGGGAATTCCCACAAACAGAGATTTAGCTTTTGAAGTTTTATTACATCTTGTTTTTCGTTATATTTTTTTTATCTCGTATGTAAAAAAAAAAAATTAAAGTATTTGGAATAATGTACGGTTTAGTAAAAGGATCAGGACTCCACGCCATAGGTGTGAAATACACCAACAGTTTTTTCATCTGCTTTATTTACATAAGAGCATTCGGTTCTCCCGACGGGGGCCTTTTAAGAAGTGGCGAACTGTCGTGGGTACGTAGGCTTAGCGCTGTGTGATTCGGGGGGTTCGGGCTGCTTAAGGATAAAACACCCCAGGGGTGGGCGGTTATTAGAGATCTTCTTTCAGGCCGGTTGGAATTTTTTTTTATGCGTCCCTCTGAGACACGGAGCTTCTTATGTTCCACAATACCCCCTTCCCCCCCCCCCCCACACACAAACACACACACCTCACCGGATTAAAGTCCTCACATTAATATTTGTGCAGGATTAAAATCCTCACATTAATATTTGTGCCTGAATACATTAGTTAACACTCGCTATGTAAATGTTAAAAAAGTCAAGCCAAAGGCAAAGCCCCCCCGAAAATTTTTTACCCCCCCCCCCCCCCCCCCCCGAACGAAATGAAATTTATATAATTTATATAGAAAATATATACTTTTAACAGTGTCCGCCCCCCCCCCCCCGAAGAAAGTCTACCGCCCCCCCCCCCCCGAAGAAAGTCTACCGCCCCCCCCCCCCCCGAAAATATAAAGTGCTCCCCCCCCCCCCCCCGGAGAAAAAAGTCTGGAAGAAACACTGGTAACAAACACGAAAAACGGGTTGTTATCAACAAGGAATTAAAACATTTCGTGCGCATCTCTGCGAGACTGCCCCAACCAAAATAAAATCACCAGTTAGGACAACCAAACAATCAACATACTGCTACTCCATCCCCTTCACAGATGGTCTGTTTCATTATATTCGGCTCTGTGTTCAGTTGAAAAATTTTCACCAGCTAGAAAAAAAATATTTTAAAAATACAACTAAGAGTTATCTAAACGAGAGTTCAATGATAATGTTTTGCAACCTGCAATTCATTCAAATAAAACAAATCCGACCAAATAGCAATGATATATAATATAATTTTATTTCGACAGATCCTGGAAGGGGAATCCTGATACAAACCTACAGTTCTGAGACCAATATAAACCTACAGCTCCAAGAGAAGCACGAACCTACACCTCCAAGAGAAACACGAACCTACAGCTCCAAGAGAAACACGAACCTACAGCTCCAAGAAGACACGAACCTACACCTCCCAGAGAAATACGAACCTACAGCTCCAATAGAAACACGAACCTACAGCTCCAATAGAAACACGAACCTACCGCTCTATAGATACCAACCTATTTGCTAGTTGGACATGAACCTACATCGCTGGACACATTCCTGCAAGGCTATACGCTAATTACAGCCCTACGTCGGACATTAATCTAAAGCTCCAAGCTAGACGTTTACCTACAGCTCCAAACCGGATATCAACCTACAGCTCCAAACCTGATATCAACCTACAGCTCCAAACCTGATATCAACCTACAGCTCCAAACCTGATATCAACCTACAACTCCAAACCTGATATCAACCTACAGCTCCAAGCCGGACGTTTACCTACAGCTCCAAACCTGATAACAACCTACAGTTCCAAACCTGATATCAACCTACAGCTCCAAGCCGGACGTTTACCTACAGCTCCAAACCTGATAACAACCTACAGTTCCAAACCTGATATCAACCTACAGCACCAAACCGGACGTTTACCTACAGCTCCAAACCTGATAACAACCTACAGTTCCAAACCTGATATCAACCTACAGCACCAAACCGGACGTTTGCCTACAGCTCCCACGCCCCCTACACTACCCTGCTGACCAGCACACCATCAACGGACAACAAAAAAGTTATTTTTCTAAACCGCGGTGACCACAGCGAGAGAACGAGTCCCTCGTTAAGCTCTGTTTAAGCTCTGTTATCCCAGAGCTTGTTTCATCCATCACTGTCCACGTGCTTCCATTGCCCGTGTTTTTTTCTACGGCCAAGTGTCACCTTTGGGTACCGTACTCGACGGTAGCCCCCTACTGCGTCGGAGCCCTCCTACGGCGTCGGGTCAAACGTCGGAGTCACCGAGAAAGGGACTGGATTAAAACAGCCCAACTACCATATTTTTTTTTATCCGGCCTGTGTTTGTTTACATATAAGTCTCCATTTATTTCTTTATAACCATCAAGAAACCTACTTGAGTGGGGACTTTGAACTTAAAAAAAAAATGACATCTCTTTTTGCAGGACCGTCGACTACTCTACGGGGCGTCTTTTCGTGTTCTCCAGCGCTAGACAAAACTTGTGTTTTCTTGGAGAAACCTCACGATCCTTGTTGTCTTCATAGTTAATCTCGTAAAAACATCAAAGGCAAAAAAAGATCATCAAATATTTATGTATTTTTATTTTTTATTTCTTAAACAATACATGGGCGCTTTTTTTTTTCTTTAAATAAAAAAAACACACCTCAGTCGTATGGAGTGTAAAGGAGTGTAAAAAGAAACCTGGGCTTAACTGGCAAGCGAACTTGTGTTAGCATCTTTCGCGAAGATAGCGCTGGCCATTTGCTGGCTTTTCATGTTGAGCAGTGCGGTCTAGGCTATCGTGATAACGAGGTGTTCGCCGTGTTGATAATTCAAATTATCAAGTTGCTTTGAAATCTAAACCAGCATTCGGGGCTTGTTGATAGAGGTCTTGGACCTGCAAGGCTAGGATTATGGCGCTCCCCATGCGGCAGACGAGGACTTTTTTTTGTCGTTTGGAACTTGAAGTTGGTGACAAACTTCTCAATTGACGGTGGAAAAATAATCAAAGATTTTGGGTTTAGAAGATAGAGCTTAATACGATATGATAATGATTAAAATTATTTTTTATCATAAGATTATGTATAAAGTCATTAAAAGATGAAATTAGTCAGTTTTGCGGATGAATTATGTGACATAAGATCATGTATAAGGGGTCGTCCATAAATGACGTCACACTCGTAGGGGGGATGGAGGGTCCGTAATTTTGTGACGGTGTTTGACGAGGGGGAGGGCGGGGGGGGTTCAGATGGTGCGACGTCACACTTTGCACTATAAAAAAGCAATGTTAGAAAACGAATTTTAGACGTTATTTCACGTTTTAGAAAACTGTTTAAATAAGTTGCAATAGGAACTGATTAAAATACTCTATTTTGACAGAGTTCAGACAAGATTTGGAAAAAATATTGATGTTTTAAGAAATATGCAACTGCAATTTTGAGGGGGGGGGGGGGGGGTCGTAGGCTGAGGTGTGACGTCATTTTAGGGGGGGGTCTGGCTTTTTGTGACGATGTGTGACGGAGTGGAGGGGGGGGGGGTAAAGATCGTCAAAAAAAGTGTGACGTCATTTATGGATGAACCCTAAAGTCATTAAAAGATTACATTAGTCAGTTTTGAGGTTGAATTATGTGACATAAGATTATGTATAAAGTCATTGAAAGATTACATTAGTCAGTTTTGAGGGTGAATTATGTGACATAAGATTATGTATAAAGTCATTAAAAGATTACATTAGTCAGTTTTGAGGGTGAATTATGTGACATAAGATTATGTATAGTCATTAAAAGATTAACATTAGTTAGTTTTGCGGATGAATTATGTGACCTGTGTGTTTTGAAAGGTTTCATAGTAAGGAACCCTTTCGTGGAAATAAGTGGGTGGAAAATACAATTTCGAAACCATACGTTGTATTATTCGATTACGTTGTCCAATTTTCACATTTGTTTTACAAAAAAAATTCCCTCACTTTTGCAGATATTGTAGGCCTACACAGATTTGCAATGTCGCGGTTACAATTTTTACAGTAAGAAACAACAACAAAGTATATAACAAATATAAAAATAATGTTTAAATGTCTTATTCTTAAGGCAGAAACAGAAAAAGGCACATCAGCTCCAAAAAATAATTATCACTAAGACAGACACACTAAAACCTGATCACCAAGACACACCACATTAAAAATGTGATAGCTAAGACACCAACAAACACCACACCAAAAACCTGATCACTAAGACACCACACCAAAAACCTGATCACCAAGACACCACACCAAAAACCTTAACAATAAGACACCAAGATACACCACAATAAAATGTGATAGCTAACTTAGCTAAGACACCAAGACACATTACACAAAAAACCTGATCACTAAGACACCAAGACACACCCCATTAAAATGTGATAGCTAAGACACCAACAAACACCACACCAAAAACCTGATCACTAAGACACCACACCAAAAACCTGATCACTAAGACACCACACCAAAAACCTTAACAATAAGACACCAAGATACACCACAATAAAATGTGATAGCTAACTTAGCTAAGACACCAAGACACATTACACAAAAAACCTGATCACTAAGACACCAAGACACACCCCATTAAAATGTGATAGCTAAGACACCAACAAACACCACACAAAAAACCTGATCTCTAACACACCAAGACACCACACACAAAAACTTGATCCCTAAGACCCCAAGATTCACCACACAAAAAAACTACTTGTTTAACCGCATGTATCTCTCCCCCTTCTAAAAGACGATTGCTGTGGTTCCTGTGTAGTTTTTCCACTCCATCCACGACTCCCTGCCATCAATCATACACCCCCAAGACGCAATTACGGCTTTGAATGACGTCAGTCAATCGTAAATTTTACGCGTCAGTTAGTCAGCGCTGAACAAGGGGCGTTAACCGACTACCTGTGGTCAGTCGCGAAAGGAACTTTAACCCATACAAGGGAGGTAGTCAACATCCAGTGGGTGATCTCCCCTTTGTTGAGGGGGGACTAGCGCGGATGGTCATCACACAGAGAAGGATGGTCAGACGGATGACAAATTAATTTGATTCGATTGATCACGTGACTGTTGCCCAGGCTCCTGACTGGGTGTTGCATATGGGATGAAATAGACGATGGGGTGTGGGGGGAGGCCGGGGGGTAAGGTTTCTTTAAAGGAAGAGTGAAGACGGATGATGATTGCCTACTTTCATTTTAAAAAGTATGCTTGCGATTTGGATAATCTGGGGGAGGGGGTGTCTTTATTGTCTGGGTAGGGGTGGGGCAAGTGACGTTTTTACAAGACTGTAAATGTTGTTTAGGTAATTTATAATCAATTGACAACGGGATTACAAACGGGAAAGATGGGCACAGAAAAGTCTTTATAAACTTTAAAAGATTTACATGCTTAACAATTATAGGCCATTTTATCGTAATATAATTATTTTGACGTATTGCGATTGCTTGAGTTTAAGAAAGAAAAATATTGAGGAGAATAGTAGTTTAAAAGATGCCAAATAGAGTTTAGGTGGGGGGGGGGGGGTGTAGTCAACTCTCTTTTTTGAAAAAAAAATTTTTTTAAATAATTACTTTTTTAATCATAACTTATTTTGATACATTAACCTCTTTAAAGCTAAAGGCGAGCTTTTGATAAAGGATCTATGGAAAAAGACGAATATATCTTAAGTTTATAAAAGTTAAGTACATCCGCTTGTTGCATTGCTGCGTGTTGTAAGACATAAGATGTATGGTCCTGTTTTCTGAGGTAATGTTTAGATCCTCAGATTAAACTAGATAAGATGGGTCCCCACAGTCAGTATGTGAAACGTCCCCATATTTAATCAGATAAGGTGGGTACCCACAATTGATATTTTGGAGGTATCCTACGTCAACTGGCTAAGATGGGTTCCCACAATCGGTAAGTGGGGCGTCACGTCCCCATATTAAACCAGATTAGATGGATACCCACAATTGATGTGCTGGGTGTACCCACATACAACCTGACAAGATGGGTACCCACAATTGGTATGTTGGTCAGCTCTCCTCCCTTTGTGTTGTGTACACCTCTCTGAGGCAAGTGTGTACTTGTGTTGACGATGTGTACCAGTTATGTACAGTAGCACGTCGCAAACCTCTGGCTAGGGTCGTGACCAAAACGTCAGTAAAAAAAAAAACCTGACGTCGTTTTAAACATTCTTAACACAGTTTTTGTGTGAAATTTAGATATTAGGCAGAGAGAAAAAAAAACAGAATAAAAAATTAAAACACTAATCGTGTCAAATCCTATCCGGAAATCCGCTTCAATTAGTTGGGCGTTGAAGTGATGCAAGATGTGACGTCACAGCAATCATTGCCTAATTGCCGATTTTTAAAAGGCCTAATTCGATTTTTGAAATAAAGAAAAGTTTCTAAACATAAAGCTTATTACAAGTAAATAAGAAATATTTTTTTTAATAATCATACTTTCGGTTATATTAAAAAAAATGTTGAATGTACAATTGGAGGTGGTGCTAGGCATCGCATAGATGTAGAGATGGGTTAATGGCTGAGTCCTCGGATGAGACTATTGGTATCTAACTCTTATCTGTTTACACTTGCCAGCAATGCTGTGCCATCTATGGAGATAGATTCGGACGATGAACGTATGATGGTTTGAATAGAAAATCAAAGAACGAAGTACAATGAATTAAGAGAGATTAACATACATCATCATCATTCCTCTGGATCCAGTGTGGAGGATAGTGACGTAACCACACCTTTCCGCCGTACTCGGTTCTGGGCGATTCCTCCAAGTTGGGACCACGACATTCCGGCTGCTTCTGCTTCACTGACTGCTACCCGTTTCCATGTTTGTTTTAGCATACCTATTTTATTCTTTCCTTGGGGATTTCAAGATTAGCATACAGTGCACTTTAAATCTATAACATGAGAAAATTTTTATACTATAACTCTCATTTAAGCCACGCACAATGCCCATTAATAAAAATTCATTGTTGTATTCTTCTTCTTCATTCTTAATTGTAATTTTGATGGGATTTCCTCCAACACAATTAAGTATTAATTTGTCAAACTGTATTGCGCCATATAGACCGACTACTCCGATTTTGGCTGACTTTCCTTTTATTTTATTTGCTTCCATAGACGTGGTGTCCAACCAAGAACAAACTACAAGGCAGCGGTTGATTTTGGAGTTTTATCTCCGAGATAAATTTCTGTCCCCAGCGACCCAGTCTCGTCTACCAGTGGGATTGAACCTGAATTTTCGGCTTAGCAACCAAGAGGTTTACCTACCCGAACACGATTACATTTGTGTAATTATATAACACGCAGTGTGACAAAATAACCACACAGCGACCACAAATAGTGACGCAGTTGTCTAACTATAGAACACAGTGCTCAGCTACAGGACACACGTTTTTCTAGATGTAATAAAAACCAAAGAAAGCTTTAGGACATATAATGTTTAGCTGCAGAATACAGCTATAGAGGACAAAACATTTTCTAGGTGTCGGCTATAGGCGAACAGTTGCAAGTGATAGGCAAAGTTTCTTCCAGGCATCTTTTCGGGGGGCACCGCCCCCCCCCCCCCCCCGAAGAAAGTCTACCGCCCCCCCCCCGAACAAAATATATAGGAAATATATATTTTTGACAGTGTCCGCCACCCCCCCCCCCCCCGGAAATTGTTATCCGCCCCCCCCCCCCCCCCGAAAATTTCAAGTGCACCCCCGGAGAAAAAAGTCTGGAAGAAACACTGGTGATAGGACACACAATATTCAAACTCCATACCACAATAGCTAGATATATAGGACACACTATTCTAGCTCTATGCCGCAATGTCTAGCTATAGGACTCACAATATTCTAGCTCTATGCAACAATAATTAAATATATAGGACACAATATTCTAGCTCTATGCCACAATGTCTAGCTACAGGACTCACAATATTCTAGCTCTATGCCACAATGTCTAGCTATAGGACTCAAAATATTCTAGCTCTCTGCTACAATAACTAAATATATAGGACACAATATTCTAGCTCTATGCTACAATGGCAAGCTAAAGGACAGACTTGAATTAAAAAAATTAACCCTATAGAAAGAAAACGATGCTGAACTTTTAAAGTGTAATTTCGTTAGACAAAATAATTCATTTAATCTATTTAAAAGCAAAATATTTTTTAATTTGCACGTTTCATTAATTATTTAGGTCCTATATTTGAACCCTAATTATTTTTATGTCAGTAATTACAAAAACTCGAATCCAGGATTAATCCAGAGTTCTAATCACGACACCTTACATCGATAGGATTACAGGGGATTATAGTTTTTGTTATATTTAAACATTAATTTATAGATTAAAAAAAAAAGAAATGAATTCTATCTACGTGGCAAAAATATTCCTGGCATAAAAAAGACAAAACTCCTTTCACACATTTAGCAGATTTTTTCTTGCTAATTTTATTTTAAATTTCTTTTAGAAACTAATCTGTTTTCAGCGTGTTTTATTTAAACTAAAAATTAAACCTTTTTACTTGATGTTTTGTAGCTGAATATTTGCAGCAATCAAAGATCGATAAAGAGATCACATTTAAAGTTTATGTTGTGTCAGGTTAGATGTGTCAGGTTACATGTGTCAGGTTAGATGTGTCAGGTAAGGTGTGTCAGGTTAGATGTGTCAGGTTACATGTGTCAGGTTAGATGTGTCAGGTTAGATGTGTCAGGTTAGATGTGTCAGGTTACATGTGTCATGTTAGATGTGTCAGGTTAGATGTGTCAGGTTAGATGTGTCATGTTAGATGTGTCAGGTTACATGTGTCATGTTAGATGTGTCAGGTTAGATGTGTCAGGTTAGATGTGTCAGGTTAGATGTGTCAGGTTAGATGTGTCAGATTAGATGTGTCAGGTTAGATGTGTCAGGTTAGATGTGTCAGGTTAGATGTGTCAGGTTAGATATTTCAGGTTAGATGTGTCAGGTTAGATGTGTCAGGTTACATGTGTCAGGTTAGATGTGTCAGGTTACATGTGTCATGTTAGATGTGTCAGGTTAGATGTGTCAGGTTAGATGTGTCAGGTTAGTTGTGTCAGGTGATGATAGATGTGTCGGGTTAGATGTGTCAGGTTACATGTGTCAGGTTACATGTGTCAGGTTACATGTGTCAGGTTAAATGTGTCAGGTTAGATGTGTCAGGTTACATGTGTCAGGTGATGATAGATGTGTCAGGTTAGATATTTCAGGTTAGATGTGTCAGGTTAGATGTGTCAGGTTACATGTGTCAGGTGATGATAGATGTGTCAGGTTAGATGTGTCAGGTTAGATGTGTCAGGTTACATGTGTCAGGTTAAATGTGTCAGGTTAGATGTGTCAGGTTACATGTGTCAGGTTAAATGTGTCAGGTTAGATGTGTCAGGTTACATGTGTCAGGTTAGATGTGTCAGGTTAGATGTGTCAGGTTAGATGTGTCAGGTTAGATGTGTCAGGTTAGATGTGTCAGGTTAGATGTGTCAGGTTACATGTGTTAGGTTAGATGTGTTAGATTAGGTGTGTCATGTTAGATGTGTCAGGTTAGATGTGTCAGGTTACATGTGTCAGGTTAAATGTGTCAGGTCAGATGTGTCAGGTTAGATGTGTCAGGTTACATGTGTCAGGTTAGATGTGTCAGGTTAGATGTGTCAGGTTAGATGTGTCAGGTTAGATGTGTCAGGTTAGATGTGTCAGGTTAGATATGTCAAGTTAGATGTGTTAGGTTAGATGTGTCAGGTTAGATGTGTTAGTTTAGGTGTGTCATGTTAGATGTGTCAGGTTAGATGTGTCAGGTTAGATGTGTTAGGTTAGGTGTGTCATGTTAGATGTGTCAGGTTAGATGTGTCATGTTAGATGTGTCAGGTTAGGTGTGTCATGTTAGATGTGTCAGGTTAGATGTGTCAGGTGATGATAGATGTGTCAGGTTAGATGTGTCTGGTTAGATGTGTCAGGTTAGATGTGTCAGGTTAGATGTGTTAGGTTAGGTGTGACATGTTAGATGTGTCAGGTTAGATGTGTTAGGTTAGGTGTGTCATGTTAGATGTGTCAGGTTAGATGTGTCATGTTAGATGTGTCAGGTTAGATGTGTTAGGTTAGGTGTGTCATGTTAGATGTGTCAGGTTAGATGTGTCATGTTAGATGTGTCAGGTTAGGTGTGTCATGTTAGATGTGTCATGTTAGATGTGTCAGGTTAGATGTGTCAGGTTAGATGTGTCAGGTTAGATGTGTCAGGTTAGATGTGTCAGGTTAGATGTGTCAGGTTAGATGTGTCAGGTTAGATGTGTCAGGTTAGATATTTCAGGTTAGATGTGTCAGGTAAGGTGTGTCAGGTTAGATGTGTCAGGTTACATGTGTCAGGTTAGATGTGTCAGGTTACATGTGTCATGTTAGATGTGTCAGGTTAGATGTGTCAGGTTAGATGTGTCAGGTTAGTTGTGTCAGGTGATGATAGATGTGTCAGGTTAGATGTGTCAGGTTAGATGTGTCAGGTTACATGTGTCAGGTTACATGTGTCAGGTTAAATGTGTCAGGTTAGATGTGTCAGGTTACATGTGTCAGGTGATGATAGATGTGTCAGGTTAGATATTTCAGGTTAGATGTGTCAGGTTAGATGTGTCAGGTTACATGTGTCAGGTGATGATAGATGTGTCAGGTTAGATGTGTCAGGTTAGATGTGTCAGGTTACATGTGTCAGGTTAAATGTGTCAGGTTAGATGTGTCAGGTTACATGTGTCAGGTTAAATGTGTCAGGTTAGATGTGTCAGGTTACATGTGTCAGGTTAGATGTGTCAGGTTAGATGTGTCAGGTTAGATGTGTCAGGTTAGATGTGTCAGGTTAGATGTGTCAGGTTACATGTGTTAGGTTAGATGTGTTAGATTAGGTGTGTCATGTTAGATGTGTCAGGTTAGATGTGTCAGGTTACATGTGTCAGGTTAAATGTGTCAGGTCAGATGTGTCAGGTTAGATGTGTCAGGTTACATGTGTCAGGTTAGATGTGTCAGGTTAGATGTGTCAGGTTAGATGTGTCAGGTTAGATGTGTCAGGTTAGATGTGTCAGGTTAGATGTGTCAGGTTAGATGTGTCAGGTTAGATGTGTTAGGTTAGGTGTGTCATGTTAGATGTGTCAGGTTAGATGTGTCAGGTTAGATGTGTTAGGTTAGGTGTGTCATGTTAGATGTGTCAGGTTAGAAGTGTCATGTTAGATGTGTCAGGTTAGGTGTGTCATGTTAGATGTGTCAGGTTAGATGTGTCAGGTGATGATAGATGTGTCAGGTTAGATGTGTCTAGTTAGATGTGTCAGGTTAGATGTGTCAGGTTAGATGTGTTAGGTTAGGTGTGACATGTTAGATGTGTCAGGTTAGATGTGTTAGGTTAGGTGTGTCATGTTAGATGTGTCAGGTTAGATGTGTCATGTTAGATGTGTCAGGTTAGATGTGTTAGGTTAGGTGTGTCATGTTAGATGTGTCAGGTTAGATGTGTCATGTTAGATGTGTCAGGTTAGGTGTGTCATGTTAGATGTGTCATGTTAGATGTGTCAGGTTAGATGTGTCAGGTTATGATAGATGTGTCAGGTTAGATGTGTCAGGTTAGATGTGTCAGGTTAGATGTGTCAGGTTAGATGTGTCAGGTTAGATGTGTCAGGTTAGATGTGTCAGGTTAGATGTGTCAGGTTAGATGTGTCAGGTTAGATGTGTCAGGTTAGATGTGTCAGGTTAGATGTGTCAGGTAAGGTGTGTCAGGTTAGATGTATCAGGTTACATGTGTCAGGTTAGATGTGTCAGGTTATATGTGTCAGGTTACATGTGTCATGTTAGATGTGTCAGGTTAGATGTGTCAGGTTAGATGTGTCAGGTTAGTTGTGTCAGGTGATGATAGATGTGTCAGGTTAGATGTGTCAGGTTAGATGTGTCAGGTTACATGTGTCAGGTTACATGTGTCAGGTTAAATGTGTCAGGTTAGATGTGTCAGGTTACATGTGTCAGGTGATGATAGATGTGTCAGGTTAGATATTTCAGGTTAGATGTGTCAGGTTAGATGTGTCAGGTTACATGTGTCAGGTGATGATAGATGTGTCAGGTTAGATGTGTCAGGTTAGATGTGTCAGGTTACATGTGTCAGGTTAAATGTGTCAGGTTAGATGTGTCAGGTTACATGTGTCAGGTTAAATGTGTCGGGTTAGATGTGTCAGGTTACATGTGTCAGGTTAGATGTGTCAGGTTAGATGTGTCAGGTTAGATGTGTCAGGTTAGATGTGTCAGGTTAGATGTGTCAGGTTACATGTGTTAGGTTAGATGTGTTAGATTAGGTGTGTCATGTTAGATGTGTCAGGTTAGATGTGTCAGGTTACATGTGTCAGGTTAAATGTGTCAGGTTAGATGTGTCAGGTTAGATGTGTCAGGTTACATGTGTCAGGTTAGATGTGTCAGGTTAGATGTGTCAGGTTAGATGTGTCAGGTTAGATGTGTCAGGTGATGATAGATGTGTCAGGTTAGATATTTCAGGTTAGATGTGTCAGGTTAGATGTGTCAGGTTAGATGTTTCAGGTTACATGTGTCAGGTTAGATGTGTCAGGTTAGATGTGTTAGGTTAGATGTGTCAGGTTAGATGTGTTAGGTTAGGTGTGTCATGTTAGATGTGTCAGGTTAGATGTGTCAGGTTAGATGTGTTAGGTTAGGTGTGTCATGTTAGATGTGTCAGGTTAGATGTGTCATGTTAGATGTGTCAGGTTAGGTGTGTCATGTTAGATAGGTCAGGTTAGATGTGTCAGGTTAGATGTGTCAGGTTAGATGTGTCTGGTTAGATGTGTCAGGTTAGATGTGTCAGGTTAGATGTGTTAGGTTAGGTGTGACATGTTAGATGTGTCAGGTTAGATGTGTTAGGTTAGATGTGTCAGGTTAGATGTGTCATGTTAGATGTGTCAGGTTAGGTGTGTCATGTTAGATGTGTCAGGTTAGATGTGTCAGGTGATGATAGATGTGTCAGGTTAGATGTGTCAGGTTAGATGTGTCAGGTTAGATGTGTCAGGTTAGATGTGTTAGGTTAGGTGTGTCATGTTAGATGTGTCAGGTTAGATGTGTCATGTTAGATGTGTCAGGTTAGATGTGTCAGGTTAGATGTGTCAGGTGATGATAGATGTGTCAGGTTAGATATTTCAGGTTAGATGTGTCAGGTTAGATGTGTCAGGTTAGATGTGTCAGGTTAGATGTGTCAGGTTAGATGTGTTAGGTTAGATGTGTCAGGTTAGATGTGTTAGGATAGGTGTGTCATGTTAGATGTGTCAGGTTAGATGTGTAAGGTTAGATGTGTCAGGTTAGATGTGTTAGGTTAGATGTGTCAGGTTAGATGTGTCAGGTTAGATGTGTCAGGTTAGATGTGTCAAGTTAGATGTGTCAAGTTAGATGTGTCAGGTTAGATGTGTCAGGTTAGATGTGTCAGGTTAGATGTGTCAGGTTAGATGTGTCAGGTTAGATGTGTTAGGTTAGATGTATCAGGGGATTATAGAAATTTGAGTTGGGGAAAGATTTGTCCAGTTCTATTAAATGTGTCAGTTGGGAAAATATGTGTCGGTTGGGGAAATATATGTCGGTTGGGGAGAGATGTGTCGGTTGGGGAGAGATTTGTCGGTTGGGGAGAGATGTGTCGGTTGGGGAGAGATGTGTCGGTTGGGGAGAGATGTGTCGGTTGGGGAGAGATGTGTCGGTTGGGGAGAGATGTGTCGGATGGGGAGAGATGTGTCGGTTGGGGAGCGATGGGTCGGTTGGGGAGAGATGTGTCGTGTCGGATGGGGAGAGATGTGTTGGTTGGGGAGAGATGTGTTGGTTTGGGAGAGATGTGTCGGTTGGGGAGAGATGTGTTGGTTGGGGAGAGATGTGTCGGTTGGGGAGGGATGTGTCGGTTGGGGAGCGATGGGTCGGTTGGGGAGAGATGTGTCGTGTCGGATGGGGAGAGATGTGTTGGTTGGGGAGAGATGTGTTGGTTGGGGAGAGATGTGTCGGTTGGGGAGAGATGTGTCGGTTGGGGAGAGATGTGTCGTGTCGGTTTGGGAGAGATGTGTCGGATGGGGAGAGATGTGTTGGTTGGGGAGAGATGTGTCGGTTGGGGAGGGATGTGTCGGTTGGGGAGCGATGGGTCGGTTGGGGAGAGATGTGTCGTGTCGGATGGGGAGAGATGTGTTGGTTGGGGAGAGATGTGTTGGTTGGGGAGAGATGTGTCGGTTGGGGAGAGATGTGTCGTGTCGGTTTGGGAGAGATGTGTCGGTTGGGGAGAGATGTGTCGGATGGGGAGAGATGTGTCGGTTGGGGAGATATGTGTCGGTTGGGGAGAGATGTGTCGGTTGGGGAGAGATGTGTCGGATGGGGAGAGATGTGTCGGTTGGGGAGAGATGTGTCGGTTGGGGAGAGATGTGTCGTGTCGGTTTGGGAGAGATGTGTCGGTTGGGGAGAGATGTGTCGGTTGGGGAGAGATGTGTCGGTTGGGGAGAGATGTGTCGGTTGGGGAGAGATGTGTCGGATGGGGAGAGATGTGTCGGTTGGGGAGAGATGTGTCGGTTGGGGAGAGATGTGTCGGTTGGGGAGAGATGTGTCGGTTGGGGAGAGATGTGTCGTGTCGGTTTGGGAGAGATGTGTCGGTTGGGGAGAGATGTGTCGGTTGGGGAGAGATGTGTCGGTTGGGGAGAGATGTGTCGGTTGGGGAGAGATGTGTCGTGTCGGTTTGGGAGATATGTGTCGGTTGGGGAGAGATGTGTCGGTTGGGGAGGGATGTGTCGGTTGGGGAGGGATGTGTCGGTTGGGGAGAGATGTGTCGGTTGGGGAGAGATCTGTCGTGTCGGTTTGGGAGATATGTGTCGGTTGGGGAGAGATGTGTCGGTTGGGGAGAGATGTGTCGGTTGGGGAGGGATGTGTCGGTTGGGGAGAGATGTGTCATGTCGGATGGGGAGAGATGTGTCGGTTGGGGAGAGATGTGTCGGTTGGGGAGGGATGTGTCGGTTGGGGAGGGATGTGTAGGTTGGGGAGAGATGTGTCGGTTGGGGAGGGATGTGTCGGTTGGGGAGGGATGTGTCGGTTGGAGAGAGATGTGTCGTATCGGATGGGGAGGGATGTGTCGTATCGGTTGGGGAGAGATGTGTCGTGTGGGTGGGGGAGGGATGTGTTGGTTGGGGAGGGATGTGTCTAGCCAAGATAGATTTGTCAGTTGATGACAGACGAATCAGGTGCTGACAGATATTTCAGGTCTTTGTATGTCAGAAAGATCTGAAAAGTGTATGTTTCAGAATGCATATTTGTGTTAGATATGGTCATCTTTTAGCAAACTATATAGACAGATCAATATAGGAAAATGTGCTTTACCATAAAACACTCTATAAAATAATCATTTAATTAACCTACCCATTTCCACACAATCATTTATAGGCTACATAATGATAAATCAAACCTACATACATTTATATGAAAACATCCCCCACACATTCATAGATAGCTAACAACACAAGGCTATTTACACCCACCTATGATACTCATTACCTGAACCAAAAATGTTCTAATTAGCATAAACCAACATCACCTGCTCCAGCTAATAGTCAATCAGTCTCGATAATATACAGAGCAGACAAAAAAGCAAACTTGCCACAGCTGTTGGTACATTGTCTTTGTGACTCTGGTTTTCCCGTTACCTCTTCTATAGCCGTGGGTGGTATTTGATCGGGTTCTCTGCGAAATAGTCCTAACAACATGGAAATGTGGTCAGTATTTCTTCCAGAATTTTTTCTCAGCGGGGCACTTGATATTTTCGGGGGGGGGGGGGGTCTACATTTTCCGGGGGGGGGGGGGGTAAAAGTATATGTTTTGTATAAACAATTCCATCTTGTTCGGGGGGGGGGGGGGAATGGGGGGGGCCTGAAGAAATGCCTGGAAGAAACTGACTGTGCACTGAACTGCAATGTTGCCTCTCAGCTGCGTGGTTGCATGGCCACGCTTAAGTTTTGAACCTGCCGAGCAGTCATTTTTTACAAGCTTTTATTTAACTCACTTCCTCTGTCGTCGCCAGTCTGTCGTCAGTCTAGATCGAAACGCAGGAGTGAAAATTCGGAAACTTCTACTTGACCGATACGATTCACATTTGACACGTGGGTCAAGACATGAAGACAATGCAATCTGAAATTAAATTTGACTTGATTGGATGCCTAATTAATTTTTTATGAATTAATTAAAATTATGGACCGAATTAGTAGGCATGTCTAGCCAACCACACCACACGCGTCATTACGTTCAATTGCTGCGCCATCACGGTACGTTCAATAGCTGCGCCATCACGTTCAGTAGGCGCGCAATGGTTTTTAGTCATGTAACTCTATTGTAAATAAAACATGTAAAGTACTGAAAAAAAATTCATAAAGAACGTTTTAATAACAAGCTTTTATGTAATAATGCACTAAACAGTAGAAAATAAATTATAGACTACTATTTAAATAACTATAAAGAAAAGCGTGGGTGTCTTCCTTAACATTAGTAAAGGTATCCAATAGATACTAAAGTGACCCACGCTTTTCTTTATAGTTATTAAAATAGTAGTCTATAATTTATTTTCTACTTTTTAGTGCATTATTACATAAAAGCTTGTTATTAAAACGTTTTTTTTATGAATATTTTTGTAAAATACATATATCCTTGGATAAAACTTTTAAAACACCGCGCGCACAAAATATACGTTGCACACAATCTTTTTTCCGCTTAGAGGGCGCGTTGGACTGAAGACACGCCAAGTTCTATCAAATGTTCACTGTTTCAGTTGAAAGTAACTAGTTAATCGTTTTACAATGCCCTCCGTGAATAAAGTCATAAACTGGTAGCGTCATTTCCGATTCACACGATTGCATTCAATTAACGAAACATTCCTATTGGTTAAGGTTAGGGTGAGATATGTAACATTACCATCGTGTGGGGGGTTGACAAATCAATTAACGATGGGACAAATGACGTCAAATTACCCGTGCGTCAAAAGCTGTCCACCATCGCCCATCTACCACTGGCCTGGTCTGTGTTTTATGGCGCTATCATCCCCTTAACACCGCATTAAAGGCTGTAAAAACCTGTCCCCCCGCGACACGCCCACCCGGGTTTCTGTGGTAAAACCACCCCCCCCCCTCCTCGGGAACAGTGTGGACAGGTATAATGTACACCTGTCTATTGTCCAGGCTTCTCAATCAGGGGTGTTTACTACAGGTTTATGGTGTCATAGAAATCGATGAATGAACTCCACCTGTTGGCCAGGTTCATCTTTACTGTCGCCAGTTGTTTAATGTAACACTAGCCGTTTCGACAAGGCGTTGCTCTAGCTGTTTTGTTACCATATTTAAATTTAAACGTTAACTCAATCTTGCATGAGGGTTTTAAAAAACAACATAACCATAAAGGATATTTTTAAATTGATGCATAAAGCCACGATAAAAACAACTGCAACATCCTCACTATAATCTTAATCTAATCATTAATATACACACATATGAAATGCATTCTACGAGAAAAATGTAAAACTGAAATTAAAATACATTCTTACAAATATCTAAGGTTAAAACGAAAATTCGTATTACTTAAGGAAAACTAATTTAAATATTTAAACCAAACCGAAACTGAATACAATAGTATATTATATTTAAAACTCAAGCTCTAATGTGTGTCTTAAACTATTCGTAAACATAAATTCATAAACTGAAAAAAAAATATAAACCTTATATTTTAACTACAAAGTCAATTCAAAACCTAAACATTATACTTCATTCAAAAACAACGTAATTAACACCCACAACATAAAGGAATCATCAACGTAAAAAAAACTAATATTACCAAACAATTAACTTAGGCAGGACATAAACAGGAAAAGAAGTTTATGATAAAATTAAAACTATTATACACAATAAAATTCTAAGCCTACAGTTAAATATAAAGCTCAAGTCTTTACCAATATTACAAATTCAACTGAAAACTAAGAACTAAGTAACCATTGCTTTATATCTAAAAGTGTAAGACTAATATATACCCAGTCAAGTGTGACAGTGGTCAAGTGTGACAGTGGTCAAGTGTGACAGTGGTCAAGTGTAACAGTGGACAAATGTGACAGTTGTCATTAGTGGTCAAGTGTGACAGTGGTCAAGTGTGACAGTGGACAAATGTGACAGTTGTCATTAGTGGTCAAGTGTGACAGTGGTCAAGTGTGACAGTGGACAAATGTGACAGTTGTCATTAGTGGTCAAGTGCGACAGTTGTCATTAGTGGTCAAGTGTGACAGTGGTAAAGTGTGACAGTGGACAAATGTGACAGTGGTCAAGTGTGACAGTGGTCAAGTGTGACAGTGATGTGTGTGAGTCTCTATGTCAAGAGGTGTAACAGTAGTCAGGCTTGACATTTGTCATCTGACTTCATCTCGCTCAAAAAATATCTAACACAATTTAGCGACCGTTGCTTTTACCGGAAAAAAAAAGAAAGTTTATTTATTTTCGTTTTTAGTGCTTTTAAAAGCTTATTATAAAAGTTTCAATACTTGTTTTATTTTTAAATCACACAACTTTTATCAAATACGACGAAGGAAAAAAAAAGGAGTGTCTTATAATAAACAGAGAGGATTTTAAAAAAAAAACATTAAGGAGGAAAAAAAGAACAAGATACGGTTTTAAAAAAAAATGCACGGATAAAATGAAAAATTAGCTTTTCAATGCATTCCGAAAGACGGAATATTTGGGGATGCTTTTAAAGGTTAAAATGATCAAACACTGGCTGTCGTGTTGTCCCCCTTTGGTCTGTCGTTAACACGGCACTTACGGCCGGCTTGTCTAATGGAATATCCTTTTCTACGAATCTGCAACAGTTCTAAAACTTCTTGCTGGCCAATCAAACGACTTCCGGCCGCCGAAGGGCTTGTTGTTCCCGCGCATGAGGTCACGAGATTACCCGGAAATGAACGCCGAGAGGGCTGGGGCGGGTCTTGACACAACGGGCCCTGGGACAGCGCAAATAATGGCCCACTTGAACCCACGGGTGTTACAAGCTTAGATTGGTCGCGGATAAATATTTATTCTGAATTCTGGTGTCGATTAAGTCGCAAACAGCCGAGGGGTTCTTTTTGTGTCCCGGGATTCAGACGGATCAATGGGCCCCCAGATCATATACCGTGTTGACTTAACATCGGCAGAGTCAATCAGGGACCGGTGCACATCGTGCGTTCATTAGCGACAATTGCCCCACAACGCTATTTTGTTGTAACAAAAGAACTAGCAATTCATTGAATTGAAGAGCGGGCAAATTTTTTAAACCCGTTTTTTTTGTTCAATAAACTCCCTTAACCCCTCCCACCCCCCCACCCCATATGTCATATCCCCAGAGTTAAAATGTGTATACGGAATAAAAAGTTAATTGTAGAATAAAGAACGCGGAGGCTGGTTCAGCTTTTTTTTTAAAAAAGGGGGTGTTAAATACAGACCAGCAGTTTAAAAACTAGCGCGGTTTATTTTCGCTTCCCTCGTTATAATTGGAGCCGCCATTGTTCACGTGACGTGACACCTCACAAGATCACACAAAGGCCGATGCCGCAGTTGATTTGGGACCGGAGTTAGAATCCGACGTGACCGAATCCAGAATCCGACAGTGAAAGAAATCGTTGCGCTTTTGTAAGGCGTTAAAAAAAAGTCAACGGATAGAAATGTAAAATAAATAAACAGCGAAGAGAATTGAAATTTTATCTGGAAACTTTAAGCGCTGTAAATCATACTAGAGTTCAAATAACACAG
Organism: Physella acuta; assembly: GCF_028476545.2. Lineage (NCBI taxonomy): Eukaryota > Metazoa > Mollusca > Gastropoda > Physidae > Physella > Physella acuta. Next base: position 534,331 of record NW_026732025.1, read on the forward strand.
GTAACAATCATCTTTACGGCGGGTCATTAAGTACTTTAATCTCTGCATAAGCCACTTGTCGTTGTTGAATGGAATTCCGTTTCTTTTGGTCGAGCGAACCCCAGAGAAGACGATGGCGGCGAATGTTGTGACTTGTATAATCCACGGGGCTTTTGGTAGCGGGAGCGGGATGGTGTTGTTGGACAAGCGGTGGGCTTGTAGCACAACAATCGGATGACGGACGGCAACGGACGGCAAGGGTTGTCTGTTATTCCCGGCAAGGTATGAGGAGGACGTGTGGAGGCTGGTGGGGGAGGGGCGGGAGATGTTGGATGTTGTAGATGCTAACATAGAAAATTGTGAATATGTGTATAGACTATGAGGGATCATAGATCGTAAAAGTTTGGTTTGGGGTTGGTGTATGTTTGATTTTGTATATGTTAATTACGACACACACTAACCAAATGATATAGGAAGAAAGTTTGGTTTTTGGGTCGTTGGATGTTCGATATTGAAGTTGTTAATTCCATCTAGACTCTATATAACATAAGCTAATAAAATAATGGTGTTCAAATATTATTTTTTTGCGTGTTTTTTTCTCTCGGCTCTTCGTGTTTCATTTCTCTTGCTATAGTAGTACTAGAAGATTATCTGATCATGAGATGTACGTGAAATCTAAATGACAGGTTCTGTAGGTATGTAATAATTTTAATGTAAGTTATCATTATGTCTATTTGTCTAATTATCTACTTATTGAAGAGTCTAGTTAATTGGTCTTTTAATTACCAGATGTCATTGTATCCAACAACTGTTTAGTTATCAAATGTCCAGTTATCCAAGTATTATATATATATATATATATATATATATATATATATATATATATATATATAATATATATATTATATATATATATATATATATATATATATATATATATATACTTATGTATATATATATATATATATATATATTTATATGTATATATATGTTTTTATATGTATATATATATATATATATATATATATATATATATATATATATATATTATCATATATATATATATATATGTATGTATATATATATATATATATATATATATATATATATATAATATATAATATATATATATAATATTTATATATATATATATATATATATATATGTATATATATATTATGTATATATATAGTTATATATGTATATATATATATATATTATATATATATAAGATATATATATATATATATATATATATATATATATATGTATATATAATATATATATATATATATATATATGTATATATATATATATGTATATATATATACAATATATAATATACATATATATATATATATATATATATATATATATATATATATATATATATATATATATATATATATATATATATATAATGTTGTAGGTCTGTAACGTCTATCTGCAACCAATTAAAGTGTCCATTGAATTAGCCAAGATCATCATTATTCCTGCCTGTCTCACATATGGATTAAGTTTCCAAGCCAAAACGAGCCAAACTTGGCCGGTGAAAGACGCCAAATCTGGCCAACTGTAGGCATCGCTGCAATCAATTTCTCCCACAATGCTCGAGCCCCAAAACTCCAGCTTAGCGGATGTCGTGCTCGGCGGGCTAATGATTGTCCCCTGATGTCCACTCAATGTTCATTCCCGCTGCTTCCTGCGGTCAGTGCTGGTCAGTGCTGGTCAGTGCGGCCGTCGCCGGACTATTGTTCTTCCATCGCCAGCCGTTTGGCACCGACACGCGAAAAATTTATTGGCTTCGCGAACGTGTCGTTGACTGCTTGGTGAAACTAGAGGACAGGCAATTTTAGTGTGTGTCGTGGGTGATCGATCCTCGGATACTTACTGCCTGAAGAATTGAACGCATCTGGGGTACACGATCCGTACCCAACCCATACCCGACCCATATTCAACCCATACTGAACCATACCCGACCCATACTCAACCCATATATATATATATATATATATATATATATATATATATATATATATATATATGTATATATATAATATATATATATATATATATATATATATATATATATATATATATATATACTAGCTGCATACCCGTGCTCCGCCACGGTGAATCCTTTTTAAATGTACCATCTTGGGAACAGAACAAAACTAAACACAAACACAAACAAAACATAAACACAACGCAAACACAACACAAACACAACACAAAAACAAAAAGAAAGCACATTAATGTGTGTTTGTGGGGTTTTGTCGGTGCGCGCGCGTGTGTATGTGTATGTGTGTGTGTGTGGGGTGTGTGTGTGAAAGAGATAGAGAGAGAGATAGCGGGAGAGAAAATTGTAAATAAGCGCCTAGCTGTACAAATCAGTATTTAGTTTTTAAAAAGTGGTACTACAAAGTACCGATACCTCTGTTTCATAGAACTGCTGATGGTATCAAGGTCATGTCTGGAGTCTTGAAGGGTTTGTCTTGTAAGAAATTTTTTTTTCAAACTTTGTTACACCAAATCTAGGAGCCATTGTATTTAGGAGCCACTACATGTAGGAGCCATTGTATTAGGAGCACTACATCTATGAGCCATTGTATTTAGGAGCCACCACATCTAGAAAATTGTAGTCAATCTGTCTCCACCCCTCAGCCCCTTACCCACCCTCTCGCCTTAAACATTTAACCCACCATAAATCACATCACGTAATGCATAATAGAAATCATGTTGTCTTTTAAACACATCCCATCTCCCAAGTGAATAATGTTTTCAAACATTCCCTCGTCTACATAATCTGGCAACTCCGTGTCCACTGCGCATGTCCACGGGTGGCCATTACACCACGAAGGGCGACAAGACGATAGCGTAAGCTTTAGACCCAGGCACTGCTGGTGCTAATGCCATCTCGGTGTGGTTGTGCCCTGTCAACGAATGCCCTTCACGGAGTTTCTCAAATTGTGGCATTTGGAAATAGATTGTGTTCAGTGACCACGGTAGGGTAAGACGCAAAAAATAAAATCCCTGCCCCCCATCTTTCATTCGGGTTGGTGGTTGTCATTTGTTTGGGGTGCCCGCGCGGCGGGTTGTCGTGACCGTGGGTAGGGGAGTTACGTCCCCTGGTGCCAGACGGAAATTTATGGGAGTCGTGGCGTGATGGGTGTCACGTGGGCAGAGGGGGCGTGTCTGATGGGAGGGCTGAAACTGGACATGCTGGTAAAATTTGACTAAAATATTTCTAATTTGTATCGCCTTGGGGAATATTCTGGACCTTTCGTGAACTCAGGACAAAATTGGACATTATATTGTCATCACCGAAACTAGTACTCAACTTAAACCAGTAGACCACAAGCACACCATTAAAGTCAGTGGACCATAATTATGTACACCACTATAGTCAGTGGACCACAAGTACACCACTAAAGTAAGTGGACCACATGTACACCACTAAATTCAGTTGACCACAAGTACACCACTAAAGTCAGTGGACCGCAAGTACACCACAAAAGTCAGTGGACCACAAGTACACCACTAAAGTCAGTGGACCACAAGTACACCACTAAAGTCAGTGGACCGCAAGTACACCACTAAAGTCAGTAGACCACAAGTACACCACTAAAGTCAGTGGACCACAAGTACACCACTAAAGTCAGTGGACCACAAGTACACCACTAAAGTCAGTGGACCACAAGCACACCACTAAAGTCAGTGGACCACAAGTACACCACTAAAGTCAGTGGACCACAAGTACACCACTAAAACTTGTGGACTATAAGTACACCACTAAAGTCAGTGGACCACAAGTACACCACTTAAACCAGTGGACCACAAGTACACCACTAAAACCAGTGGACCACAAGTACACCACTAAAACCAGTGGACCACAAGTACACCACTAAAACCAGTGGACCACAAGTACACCACTAAATTCAGTGGACCACAAGTTCAGTGGACCACAAGTACACCACTAAAACTTGTGGACTACAAGTACAGCATTAATACCAGCGGACCACAATTATGTCACTGAAACCATGAACCAGTGGGCCATAAGTACAATACCTGAAATCACCACCATGAGTAAACCAAAGATGTTCGCTCCTCACTATTAGATGATAGCTGTAACTGCTGGTGATGGAGTTACAACAATTTACCATCATTCTAGAGGCCTAGGTTCGAATACATCCGGGAAGATAATCAATAACGGTCTCTTAATGAATAATTATACTAATTAGATAGAAACGTCCATTTAATGCGTATACCACCTCAGTATAACCTCCTATAACCTAGTCTCTAGTTGCAGAACACGGCATTTTACCAGCAACTTTTGGTACCCATAGACGTGGCTTTTGTCTGGCTAATATGGACGATAGTGATGATTTAAGCTTAATCCGTAACCCCAGCCCTAATTCAAATCATACAATGGCAAGGAGTAAAAGATGTTAACTAATAAACTAAAACATTGCTTTCGGTTTGGTATCAAAGCGGAAGGCTTAACTTAAACGAAAGTCGAGAATCGATTTCATCCAATTCACCAAATATGTAATTAAAGAAGTCAGCAAGTAAATATACTAATATTGTCTCGATGAAAATATTTGATGAAGTACGAGAGAAATTAAGGCTGAAGGATTCTTGCTGGTTAACCCGCAGAAATAACTGAGGAAAAAAATGGTATTAATATCAGCATCGGCGGATAAAGGGGACGCAAATGAAATTCAAGAACGACAACTTGGTGCAGCACTAATAAAACGCTAACAAGGACACAATTGCAATGATTATGGCATTTGTCGACGAGACGGGTAAAAATGGCCCCGGGACCCGCCACTTCGCCCACAGAGGGCGGGGTTGTTTGACGATCGATGGTCCGGTGTAAGGCCAGTACAGCATCCCGAGAAATATTTCCCAATATTTGAGCTCTAATCATCTGGCTGGGCGCCTCCCTTTCGTGGAGTGACAGGCGATGGACGAGACAGTCACAGGGGTTGGTGTCGAGCCCGCTAGAAGTGGGCGTGGAAAGTGGGCTGGGTTAGAGATTTTTTTTTTCCACACCCCATCGTAAAGTGTACAACAAACGGCACAAACAGGGACGGATCGGTTAGATATTTGTATCAATGTTGGGACTCCGCACTGTCTGCTTGACAAAGTTAATAATGTCGTGCGAGCTATCTAGATCTACACACGGCAACTTGTGTGGGTAGTCGGATGTTCACTATTGAGGCGCGGACCTCCATCACAACGCTTGTTATAATAAATTTATGAAATATATTTTTCGGATATTTTTTTTCAAAAAGTAACTTCTGAAAAACTGTGAGAATAACCTCTGGATGTCACATTGTGACAAATGACATTTGTTTCTGATACAGTGACATGTGTCGAAACAATCAGCGCTGACAGATTGTATTTCTACCGTGGATTCGATCCCTCCTGCTGTAAGACAAAGACCTCTATTGTGGGCTGACCTGGTGATTTGGTTAAAGAAACGATACATCTGACAGGATAGGACTGTGGTGTTGACTGGTAGATATTTTGTCGGACAACGGTCAGGTACCTTGAAGGCGAGATGAGCGGACGTCCGTGTAGTCAGGACAGGAACATTTTTGTAGTTGATCTATTCAGACGTTAAGTGGATAATTTGATATACTGTGGAACAAAAAGTAATCGAAATAATTTAAGATTGTTGTGGAACAAAATAAAACTTTAAAAGAGAAATAGTTTGAGATAACAAGATAATCTCAGGTGAGTACAATGTAAAAATTACATTATTTATCTTTTTACTGTATTTTTATGACTTTTTAAACTAATCCATGTATTCAAATATTTTTTTAAAAATATGGATTGTTTTTTGTCTCAAGTAATAAATATGAATAATTACAAAAGAATTTTATGAGATCACATAACGCTTAGTCCTATAAAACCTAAGTTATTTAATGACAAAATTCAAGAAGCGCGGATCAGTTCTAAAATAAATGTTTGTAAGAAAAGTGAGTGATCAGTACTAAAAATGTGTAGCACCCTTAATCAATTAGTAGCTTAGCTGGTAATTTACCCGGTAATGAGTTTAGCTATTAATTAATTCGGTAATTAAAAAGTTATTAACGTGTGTACAGAAGAGAAGCAAACCCCGCGTCTGGTGGCTTCATATCGTCTGCATATTCTCAATCAACTCACTTTCTCTGGCTGTCCGTTTAGAAGGGAAAGTTTTCATCTTGTAGTGTGTTTTATTTAAAATAAATTATGTATCAATTGCTTCTAAACCTTATTAAAATATGCTACTTTATTTTCTTTTCTTTTAATTTTGTTAATATTATTGAAATGGGAAAATAGAACTCTTGTAATTGTATACAAAAATAAAAATAAAAACCACCAAACACTTTTTAAAACAATTTTTAGCATTTGTGCTGTTGAAACTATTCGCGTGAGAGATTTCATTATAAACTGGAGGTTTTTTAGTTACACATCTAGATTTGGTAGATTTGGTTGTGTTATTTGTAAAAAAAAAAAAGTTTTTATTACTTTTGTTTGAGAATTAATGTATGCTTTTTTAGAAATTCGTAAAATAATCGACTTAATAATCACTAATGAATTCTTACATTTTAAATTTCTTTCATTTCTGTATTAAGCCATTTGATAAGGTTACACTATTTTTTCTTCACTTCTAAGAAGTTGTACTCCTTAATCTCAGTCCAGTTGACAGTCGTTATTGCGTAATCTCCATCTGATGGATAATCTTTACTCCATAATCTCTATCTCAAGGTTAATCATAACATTAAAATTACGATCCCAAGAATACGTTTTTATATGTTGTTCTGTGCGGATGTTTTATTCTGTCTCCTCTTCTGATACTTTTGACAATTTTGATATTACAAAAACATCACTGTTATGTGATACAAACATCACTGTTGTGTGATACAAACATCACAGTTGTGTGATACAAACATCACTGTTATGTGATACAAACATCACTGTTGTGTGATACAAACATCACAGTTGTGTGATACAAACATCACTGTTATGTGATACAAACATCACTGTTGTGTGATACAAACATCACAGTTGTGTGATACAAACATCACAGTTGTGTGATACAAACATCACTGTTGTGTGATACAAACATCACAGTTGTGTGATACAAACATCACTGTTATGTGATACAAACATCACTGTTGTGTGATACAAACATCACAGTTGTGTGATACAAACATCACTGTTGTGTGATACAAACATCACAGTTGTGTGATACAAACATCACTGTTGTGTGATACAAACATCACAGTTGTGTGATACAAACATCATTGTTAGAGTATACAAACTTTAGATAAGACAGACATTACTGTTAGAGTATACAAACTTGACCGTTATATAAGACAGACATTACAGTTAGAGTATACAAACTTGACCATTATATCAGACACACATCACAGTTAGAGTATACAAACTTGACTGTTATAGCAAACACGCATATCGTTTTCTCTCGCTAAGGTACCATTTTAAGAACTGAAGACTCCACGCTCTAAAACCGCATTCATTTCTATACATTTTTCATCCATGACAGGTAGACAAAGTGATAGACAGTAGGCCCTACTATATCATAGTGGCAGAGTTTCTTCCAGGCATCTCTTCGGGTGGACGAAAATTTTTTACCGCCCCCCCCCCCCCCCCCCGAACGAAATTAAATTTATATAATTTATATAGAAAATATATACTTTTAACAGTGTCCGCCCCCCCCCCGAAGAAAGTTTACCGCCCCCCCCCCCCCGAAAATTTCAAGTGCCCCACCCCCCCCCCCGGAGAAAAAAGTCTGGAAGAAACACTGCATAGTGGACAGTCCTATTGACAGCAATACGCTACAGTGGACAGTCCCTTAGACAGCACTTTGTACATGTACTTGGTCAGAGTGAAAGACATAGCATCTAATATTATAGTATTGAATTCTAGACATTTCCAAGCACTGGATATTTTTTATATCGGTAACCTTTAGCGACATCTACGAAGCTAAACTTAAACCGATGGACAAGGTGTAGACTCTTTATGTTTAAAACAGACAGTGGAACTTAATACTAATCATCATCCATAAGATTAATCTTCATCCATAAGATTAATTCAAATCAGATTATTCCATAAGAAACAATAAAAGTAGAAATGTATAAATAAAAAGATTCTTATATATATATATATATATATATATATATATATATATATATATATATATATATATATATATATATATATATATATATATATTTATATATATATGACACTTGTAACCCATCGACTGAACTTGTAGCTAATCGTTATCCCTGGAGTTTAATTGCCCGTAACTGTTTAATATTCATCCGCGTTAATCCACTCATAGAACACGATCAGCAAACGTTGAATCTAGATTTATTGCTTTAGTGCGATTAAAAAACACTTACAGGAAACTATCACCATATTTATATGTGTTAGGAGATATGAAGAGTATGTGTGTATATCAATTGATTCCTATTATGGTGTTTGTAACGTGATTCTGCTGATAACAAGACTACAATCCCAATGGAAAAGAACCAAATCATTTCAATATAAACACCCAATATTTTTAAACAGTGATATTCTTAAGCATTCAAAAAATAATTCTGTTTTAAATAAACTATCAGCTAATCATAAATATTCAGCCGATGTTTTATTGCGTATAGCAAAATTCGCTTACTTTTTTATTTTAAATTGTAAAGGCTCTATTTAAAATGAAATAAAATAAAAAATAATAACAGCTAATGTTGTGAAATGCATGTTTAATTTAAATCAATTTTCTGTTCAATTAAGTAAAAAAATAAATAAAGAAGAGTAAAACAAATAAGTACTTATAACTATTTTCTCTTCTCACTAAAATATGTAATTGATAATAATTAATTTCATTTTAATGAGAAAAAAATAGTATTTTTTAAAGTAAGCAGCGTCCTGTAAGAAAGTGCGTTGACAAACCGTGTAATCCAACAGTGATTCAACTCTTGCTTATCGAGTCCAGATCATTGACGTTGATAGAGGAAATAAATTTAATCAAATCACTGTTTGAGTACACGTTGTCGCTTATACAGTTAGCAATTATAGTTATTGAATATCATTATAGTTCTGTATTTAATTATTTGAATATAATAATACACAATTAAACATATTTTTTTATTATTTATCGCACTCAAACATACTCACACATATACATACATACACAAACACGTAACTAAGAGGGGTTAAATTATCAATTTCCGGTTATTTACAACCTCCCGTACATCTCAACTTTTGATATCAGATCTTTAATCTGGCTCAACACATCTAATCAACATTTATTTGTTATTTTTTTACTGACACTTCTTGACATGCTGATCCTGAAATTTTACTTCTTCAACGCCGATTTTAGGATCAGATTCAGATTCTAGCGACTCATACCCATTGAGACGTCCAAGCTTGGCTGAGTCTAATTTTTTAAAAAGTTCTAGCATGTTCCTCTTGCTCGTACAGTACACCATGCTCACGTTTGTATCAACATACTCGAGACATTATAAAAACAATGTGAGCCCTATGTCGTTTGAAATCGGCCCTCAACGCATTTTTCTCATCATCACATGTACCATAATGACACCTTTTTATCATCCCATACCTAACCGCTAATCCCATAATCCACCGAATCCCATTAGAACTCGGTTGTCACACATTATCGCGTCTCGTTATTCACTAGATTTATCCCACCAACACAATCTCTAGCTCATTACAATCATTCAGTTATCCCATATCTCACCATCCCAATCTCTCGCTAGCAACAATCATTTAGTTATTCCACATCCCACTATCCCATTTAAGTTATTATCCCATTTCTCATCAGACCACCCCAAATTCCGAATCTCCTACTCATTACAATCATCCCTTTCATCCCATTATTACACTCATCCCATAATCTCATTTATCCCACAATTTCAATTATCCCATAATCCCATTCATCCCATAAGCCAACGAATCCCGCCACCCCACGTATCCCATTATCTCACGTATCCGATCATCTAACATATCCCATCATCCCATCATACTATTATTTGACTATCCCACTTTATCCCATTACACAAATTATAGCATCATCTCACTTATACTGTCATCCCATTTTATCCCAACATTAAGTTATACCATCATGCAGTCTATACCGTAATCCCACTTATCCCACTATCCCACTTATACAATTACCCTACTTTATCCCAACATTAAATTATACCACCACCCCACTTATACCATTATCCCACTTTATCCCAACATCCAACGCATACCATCATCCAACTTACCTCATCCCGCACCCACTTATCCCAATCACCTATCCCGACGACATATCCTTAACAAACAACCCGTGACCTATCCTTTAAACCTACCCTAATTTACCACTATCCTCATCACCGGTGTGCATGGCTAACGACAACCCCGTATCCCTCAAATAAGGATCTTTTTATTCACGACAATCAAGGGGGGGGGGAGGTTGGAACCTTGTATGAATATGACGAGAGGTTAGTAAAGAGCACGAAATTGATTGGAATAATTTTCGTTTGATGTTCTTTGAACGTGTGTTGTTATCTTTTGTTTTGTGGGTGGCGTGAGTACTTAGACACGTGTTGTTGTTTTTTTAACAAGAGGATGTGGGGTCAGCTTCAGTATGATGGTGTGGTTGTGGTGGAAGGGGAGGTAAAGCGGGAGTATAGAAAGTAGAATGGGTTATCGCCCCTGATGAGTACGTCTGCACCGTGCGCTTTCTACCCGGGTAGTTGTCGTCAGGTGTAAAATTATGCAAGGTGCGTGGGCGTCGGAAGAGCCGGTGGGAATCATTTAGACACGTGATCGGGTTATCTCAGATGTTAGGGAGATAATGGTGAGATATAGAGGTGATACAAAGGGAGGTAATGAGGAGATATAGAGGTGATACAAAGGGAGGTAATGCTAGGTCATTGTGACGCGAATTTTTAAATATCGCCAACACTGAAAATGTCTTTCAATGCAAAACGTAATTAATTACCTAAAACGATATAACCAGCATCGATAAGAACCGCGGTGTTTTAATTAAATGGCGACAGACAGCAACATGAAAAAAAAATTATTCTCATCAGCAAGACACACCTCAACAAATCTACAAAAAAAAACCCATTGTTGTGGCTGATGCGTTTTGTTTTAACTCGGGATGCATATTCATCATTGTGTTAGAAAACATTTGTGGTAATCACCCACCGCGAGATTAATGTTTGAATCGCTTTCAATTAATGCCCGCACACACTCAACAAAACGTTCCCCGCATCTTTCAACATCACAGCCGGACACTATAGTGTGTGATGGTGACATCTTTCAACATCACAGCCGGACACTATAGTGTGTGATGGTGACATCTTTCAACATCACAGCCGGACACTATAGTGTGTGATGGTGACATCTTTCAACATCACAGCCGGACACTATAGTGTGTGATGGTGACATCTTTCAACATCACAGCCGGACACTATAGTGTGTGATGGTGACATCTTTCAAATGTTTCTGATGGTGACTTCTTTAAAACGTCTTTGATGGTGACATCTTTTATACATCACAACAAACCACCTACGTGTGTGATGGTGACATCTTTCATACATCACAACAACCCACCTTTTGATGTGTGATGGTGACATCTTTCACACATCACAACAACCCACCAATGTGTGTGATGGTGACATCTTTCACACATCACAACAACCCACCTACGTGTGTGATGGTGACATCTTTCATACATCTCAACGACCCACCTTTTGATGTGTGATGGTGACATCTTTCATACGTCTCTGTCGGGCACTACCGTGTATGATGGTGACATCTTTAAACGTCTCTTAAGGTGACATCTTTCACACATCAAGCTGCTGGGGGGGGGGGGGGGTCACGTTCGGCGACTAGTTACGTCACAGGGCCACCGATGACGTCTTAATTGGTCTGTGATGACGTGTCACAAGGTGATGTGTCGCTAAATGTGAATGGCCTACTTGATTTGTATACTCACCCGGCCTCCCCCACCCCACCCACCCCCTTTCCACGAACTTTAAAATACCTTTTCTTATTTTCTTATTTCCCCGTGCACCCCCCCCCCCCCCCCAACTGTGGCGATGTGTCAAAATGTGGTAAATCCACATCAAAACACAATTTTAAAAACCATACGGCTGCTTCCTTTACTATAAATTACATACCTTGGCTTATCAAAAAAATTCTTGAATTCTAGTTAAATGGAACTGTCTAATTTACTAATTAGTCGTAGACACGTGCATTACCATAGCCTATTTAGTGTTTTATTTATGCTCAGGGTTTAAATTTATGTCGTCTAGCATAGTTAGTGTTTTATTTATGTTCAGGGTTTAAATTTATGCCGTCTAGATTTAAACTTCCGGTTAGGGTCATGTTTGAATATAAAGCAGCAATAGGCCGTATTAATTAAAAGAAATGTTTTGTCACATTGAGCGGGTACCAGTAACGAATGCTAATTAACATCTTAATTATTTTTTTTCTATCCAGGCTTATCAAAACGGGTTTTATTGTTTCCATTTGCGAACCTAACGAATCAATTTTTCAAAGTGAACATCTGCCACGCTTTTGTAAAAACATGAATTAAAAACTAAAATCTATTCACTACGTGTTTATTATCATCGTTGCATATTTTACCTGAAACAGAGACGTAATTCTGAAGAAGATTATAGAGAGATTAATTAATCCCAGGATCAAAAGTGGTTGGTGAGAAAGTGCGTAGGTTGAGACCGCAGATAATCATCTGATGTGGTGGTTAGAGAAAGATGTTACCCCGCATAGGATGTTCAACCATTTTATTTCGAACAATGTGGTTGGGACATTTCATTTCATGGTCCATTGCCTCGTGTGTATCGGGGTAGGATCATAGTCGTCATGGATGGCTAAGTTGTTTAGCACTCATTAGTATGCATCATTATATGTGCGTATATATGCATGCTGTTATACATTATATATGGATAGAGTTATGTGTATATGGTTGAATGTATACATTTAAATTAAATTGGCTTGAATGTTTTTGATACATTTAGCGTATGTATCTTTGAAGCAGAAATTTTCTGATATTTGGTTTTTGGGACATAGTGTCTCTAATATCCGTGGCATTGTTTCTTTGGTTGTATCTTTGTTCTTTGACATATTGTCTCTGATATCTGTGGCATGTTATCTGATTATCTACGTGACTAGTTCTCTGATGATGTATTTGACGTCGTTTTTCTGATGATCAATGTGACATGTTTTCACTGTAACCTGCTTTATCTCGTGGTATCTGTCATATATTAACAATGATAATCTATGTGACATTTGTTCTGTGATTATCCATGCGATGTGTTTTCCCCCATGATATCTGTGAGACGGATCATCTGTGATATCTGTGACATGATATCTATAATGATCTATGTGACATGGCTTCTCTTATCTGTGTGATACAAACCAATTCGATGGTGTGCTTGATGTTTTTGGACTATAACATTGGTCTTTTAAATGTGACCATTGTGTTGTTTGCTGGGATAATCCTGGAGGGCATTGACCTCTGATCTCTATGGTGTTTACTAATTAGTGTTTGTTGTACGTTGCCGTTATGATTGCCCGTTTAATGTGATTGTGGTTAATTTGATTGTAGTCAATGTAATATTTGTCAGTGACATTAGTTTCAATGATAAATGACCAACTATATTGTTCTAATCTTAGATATATAAACCGAGGTGCTACATTTATAAATTAAATTGGCCTGTGTGTTGGTGGCCTGTGTGTTGTTGGCTTGTGTGTTGGCCTGTGTGTTGTTGGCCTGTGTGTTGTTGGTCTGTGTGTTGGCCTGTGTGTTGTTGGCCTGTGTTTTGGCCTGTGTGTTGGCCTGTGTGTTGTTGGCCTGTGTGTTGGTTGTTGGCCTGTGTGTTGTTGTCCTGTGTGTTGTTGGCCTGTGTGTTGTTGGCCTGTGTGTTGTTGGCCTGTGTGTTGTTGGCCTGTGTGTTGTTGGCCTGTGTGTTGTTGGCCTGTGTGTTGGCCTGTGTGTTGGTTGTTGACCAGTGTGTTGTTGGCCTGTGTGTTGGCCTGTGTGTTGGCCAGTGTGTTGGTTGTTGGCCTGTGTGTTGGCCTGTGTGTTGGTTGTTGGCCTGTGTGTTGGCCTGTGTGTTGGCCTGTGTGTTGACCTGTGTGTTGGTTGTTGGCCAGTGTGTTGTTGGCCTGTGTGTTGTTGGCCTGTGTGTTGTTGGCCTGTGTGTTGGTCTGTGTGTTGGCCTGTGTGTTGGTTGTTGGCCAGTGTGTTGTTGGCCTGTGTGTTGTTGGCCAGTGTGTTGTTGGCCTGTGTGTTGTTGGCCTGTGTGTGTTGGCCTGTGTGTTGGCCTGTGTGTTGACCTGTGTGTTGGTTGTTGGCCAGTGTGTTGTTGGCCTGTGTGTTGTTGGCCTGTGTGTTGTTGGCCTGTGTGTTGGTCTGTGTGTTGGCCTGTGTGTTGGTTGTTGGCAAGTGTGTTGTTGGCCTGTGTGTTGTTGGCCTGTGTGTTGTTGGCCTGTGTGTTGTTGGGCTGTGTGTTGGCCTGTGTGTTGGCCTGTGTGTTGTTTGTTGGCCAGTGTGTTGTTGGCCTGTGTGTTGTTGGCCTGTGTGGTGTTGGCCTGTGTGGTGTTGGCCTGTGTGGTGTTGGCCTGTGTGTTGGCCTGTGTGTTGGCCTGTATGTTGTTGGCCTGTGTGTTGGTTGTTGGCCAGTGTGTTGTTGGCCTGTGTGTTGTTGGCCTGTGTGTTGTTGGCCAGTGTGTTGTTGGCCTGTGTGTTGTTGGCCTGTGTGTTGTTGGCCTGTGTGTTGTTGGCCTGTGTGTTGGTCTGTGTGTTGTTGGCCAGTGTGTTGTTGGCCTGTGTGTTGGCCTGTGTGTTGGCCTGTGTGTTGTTGGCCTGTGTGTTGGTCTGTGTGTTGTTGGCCTATGTGTTGGTCTGTGTGTTGTTGGCCTGTGTGTTGTTGGCCAGTGTTTTGGTTGTTGGCCTGTGTGTTGGCCTGTGTGTTGTTGGCCTGTGTGTTGGTTGTTGGTCTGTGTGTTGTTGGCCTGTGTGTTGTTGGCCTTTTGACCAACATTTTTTACCAATATCTGGGTTTAGCTGAAGTTTAATGTTTTTAAAATCCCTCGCGGAACAGGGCGCTGTATTAAATAAATCCCGTCAAACAAATTTTTAAAAAATGAAAAAGTAAAAAACAAATATTTGTTTTTTTTTATCTTTTCTATTTATTTTTGAACGTACTAAACGTGATGATTCTCAAAATAGTTCAATTATCAATATATTTTTTTTCAATTCCAGGTATTATCTGAAGATTTTGAAATAAGACGAAAAGAACGGAAGACGTTTCAAATCACACTCAATACAACTTATCACTGCGAGGAAACACATCGTTGTGGATAAATCCACATTCCTGTGGATAAAACCACATTCCTGTGGTTAAACCACATTTCTCAGACACTGAAGTGCCACCTCCCTATCGAGGAAGAAAGTTCGAGAATGCCGCGACCGGGCAGAAACACATACGACGAGCAAAAACCGCCGTACTCGTACATCGCGCTGACGGCCATGGCGATCCAGAGCTCCGGAGAGAAGATGCTGCCTCTCAGCGACATCTACAAGTTTATCATGGATAACTTCCCCTTCTACCGCCGGAACACCCAGCGCTGGCAGAACTCGCTGAGGCATAACCTCTCCTTCAACGACTGCTTCATCAAAATCCCCCGCCGCCCCGACCGCCCGGGGAAGGGCTCGTACTGGGCCTTGCATCCCATGTGCGGGGACATGTTCGAGAACGGGAGTTTTCTGCGCAGAAGGAAAAGGTTCAAACTTCGCCAGATGCAGCTGCAGATGCAGATGCAAGGCGGCGCCCCACCTTCGCCCGAGTTGGTGGGGATGAAATCCCAGGACGCCATTGATACAGCGGCGTACCTACAGGAGGCCGCGGCCCGGGTGCGGCTTCATCAGTCGTGGGCGGCGTCCGCTCGATTCCAGCCTTACCTGCCTCCCCCCGCGCCCCCCACAAAACATTCCTTCTCCATAGAAAGTCTCATCTCCCCCGATTACAAACCAGCCTCCAGTATTCACATCCCCCCTCCCCCTCTGATAGCCGCGCCCTTACCCTCCTTCGCCACCCAGTTCGCATCTACCTTCCCCCCGGGTCTTGTGGCGTCTTACGCGGCAAGCCTCGACTTGTCCTCGTCCCTGGCCAACTCCCTCTCCTCCCTCTCCTCCCTCTCCTCATTGTCCACGTCATCCTTCAGCTCCAACTTCATGTCCCGGTTCTCCAACAACCTTGACCTCCTCAAATCAGCTGCGCACGAGACAGGGGCGTTTCCTTCAATCCCCATCAAACCCTCTCCTATAAACCCCATGAGTTTAAGCCACGCCGCCGCCCACCACGCGGCGTTCGTGGCCAGGGGTGGCCTCCCGGGACACCTCCTTCCGCCATTTTCTGAAAAGCTCCTTTCACTCCCCCCGCCATTGTTAAACCGGACACCGGCCCTGATTCCCAGCCGCCCCCACAGCGGTGAAAGCTGACCTACAATATAGGAAATCCTGTTACGTCTTTTTTTTTTAAACTATCATTATTTCTTTTTTACACAAAAATTAACCACAAATTGGCTTCAAGTTTTGGTGAAGTGTTTCTTTTTGACAAAAAAAAAAAAAAAAATTCACCGCGCGGAAGTGAAGGAAAAAAAATCTGAAACAAAAACAAGAATAATGACACGCGCAGGGTCGAACTTTGATCAATCGATGACGTCACTCGTCCAAACCTTTGTTACAGGAAGTTGGATCTTCAACAAGCTGCCTACGATTTGCCGGAAATGAAGCTTTAAATGAGCTACTCCTGAAAGTTGAGAACTAGGTGCCTAGAAGGGCCTGTATTACATAACCACCTGATCAAGGAGATTAGTGGTTTAGCTCGGCTAAGTATCAACGATACTCAGGTTGTTTTGTTTTGTTTTTTGCTAAAGAAAATGCTAAAGTATACAAACTATGAAACTATAAAACAATTTACTTTGGCGTCTTGTATATATATACAAATATACGTCAATATTTACAGATATTCACAAGTATACATTGATATCTTACTTTTTTTACATAAGTATACCTGGTATTTTCGCACAAATTCAAAAGTATACTTCAGTGTTTATTATGTATACAAAACGATTACCTTTGAAAAATTAAACATGGTGTTTCTAAAGTATAAAAGTATATACTGGCTTTACAAAAGTATACCCCGGTGTTTCACGGGTGTACTTTGATAACTGCTTGAACTCTACAAATATAGAACAGTATACTTTACTCACCCATGAAAGGATGGCATCGGTTACATAACACGGCGCTAGATAATGATTGACAGGTTCCTAGACATACAAACTTGAAACGAGGCTTGTGCCAATTAAGTGATGATATTCTAGTGGCATTTTGCCAGACTTTTCCCCAATTTGAATACACGGTGAACAGATCACTTGAAAGAGCGATAACTCTGGATTACATTTTAAAAACATTCAATGACGGTCATAATGCAAGTATACTGATATCAACTACAAGCACTATGATGTATTTTTAAATTTGTCAAGTTTTATTGTGATTAAAATAGTTCATTCTTATACATGAAAATGTGTTCTTTGTGTGATTATTATAATTGTTGTTATTATTAATGTGGTTGTTGCTAATTTCATCATTATTATCATTATTGGTCTTAATTTTAGCAACTAAAATAAAAACTTCTCTCCTATTTCGGCGATTTTATCGACTGGTCAAAAAAAAAATTTGTGTGTATGGTTAAATAATATGGTGTACTGTTATCTTTAGTAGATTATGTAAGGGTGTGCGAGTCTGTCTGTGTAAGTGTATGTGTATGTATGTGTATGTATGTGTATGCATGTCTGTGTTCTAAGCCTCATAGGACCAGCAGATAATCTCACAAGTAGATTAGTTAGGACATAATGCAAGACTAGACAAGGCTAGATCTCTATTTAAAAAAGTCAACTTATAGAAAATAAGACACGTTAAGTTACATTGACAATCTGTAATATTCATTAATATAACTTTAATTGTTTTAATACAATCTTACTCGGGTCAGCACCAAGTGACTTGCTAATTAGATGTAAGCACCAAGTGGCTGGCTAATTAGATGTAAGCACCAAGTGGCTGGCTAATTAGA
>NW_026732025.1:557500-595547 GCF_028476545.2 Physella acuta
GCATGCGTGGCACGATCGTAAAGATAAGGAACCGCTTTGATGGCCCAATATTTATTGTGATGGCTCAGAGATGATTAAAGATACGCAATAATCTCAGTGATTAATCTTACGGAGGTGAGAATTTTTTTTTCACTCTGCAGAATTGTTATGTTCTTTGACATGGAGTCGTAGAACAAACGAGAGTCAGTGAGAGTCATCGAGAGTTTTGTTTTGTTGTTCGATACAGTGGCGTTGGCAGGATTTGGTCAAGGTTTCATGAAAGTAAATATCTATATCTATATCTATATCTATATCTATATCTATATATATATATATATATATATATATATATATATATATATATATATATATATATATATATATATATACGTATATATACGTAAGACAGTTATCATTATGATTCAGAGACGAGTGGGTGTTTCTAACTCCCCCACCCTCCCACACCTCTTGCATATGTCACTGGTCTGACCAGAGACGATGAAAGGGGTTTCGGATAAGCGTTCATCACGTGACTGCATGTAGAAAAACATTGAAGTGGGTTCCAGAGTTATCAATTCAATCCTTTTCTTTGGACGACATTCGCAATTGGAAGCGTTCGTACCACAAGACGTTTATAAAATGAAACATGCGTTATAAAAAAAATTTGAAACTTGGGTCGGCAGTGCATATTATAATAATGAATATTTATTGATTTTTTTGTTTTGTTTCAGTATTCCAATGTTAACACTGGAATAGAATAGTCAGAATTCAGTAAACTCAAAGATACAATACAACATTTTTTATGTTAGTCTTGATGCACAGAGGGGGGTTAGATCACTTTGATAGCTATGGCAAATACTGAATAGATTTAAGGAACAGCATATAAATCAATAGATGTAAGGAACAGCGAATAAATCAATATCTTAAAAAACCAATTGGCGAAATCTATTTGTAGATCAGCCAACACAGTAGTAGTGGACGGGTTGTCATGGTTCCTAATCTTCCCATTAAACAGCTAATGTTAAGTACCGATTTTATAATGTGTTCATTATTTGTATTAAAATCCTATGGGGATAATTAGGTAACAAGCAGTTCTTCTTTGTCTGGGGAACCAATAGCAAAAAACGCGAATAACTCAAAATATGAACTTTTTTTCTTCATTTACCCAACACAGAGGTCGCAGCCATAGTGGATGTATTGTGTTTGCACACATATCTTATTATATTTAATTTTATTGTTGTGCATCCATCGATCAACCCTGAGATGGGTACACACGAATCAAATACATTTGACTCTCAACAGACGACATCTTTACCGTCTTACAAGCTGAAAAAGCTATTTCTACATTAATAAGTTAAACTAGTTCTGCTAGTGTGCAATAGGAGTCTTCCTTACATTTAGAGAAGGTTACATACTTTTTGTGTAAAGTTATAAATACCGAAAAAGGTATTTTAAAATATTCTTAAAATGGTCAACAATTTTTTTTTTTATTAGTCTGCCCCAAGCAGAATAAAATACTTGTAATAAATGCTAAACTACATTGTTTTGTTCTGCATTTTATATTCTTACTAGCCGTCCCAGCCAGGCCCTGCTCTGGCTTCTGTGAAAAACCTTTCTGTTAAAGACCATTACCTGTGTGTTTAGTAATCATCCTAAACCCGGCATTGCCCACCCAAACCACAACCAACCAAAACAACAAAACGCAAACATAACGCTAACACAATTACAAATACAAACGAAAACAAAAACCTAACAACAAACCCAACCACAACCACAAACACCAATACAAACACAAAGAAAAAACAAACAAAAAAGCAAACGAAAACAAAAACCTAACAACAAACCCAACCACAAACACCAATACCAACAAAAAAAAAAACAACGAAAAAGCAAACGAAAACAAACCAAATCCAAACGCAAAACCAACCAAAAACACAAATACAAACCCAAACAAAGAAACACAAACAAAAACGAAAAAAGAAAGAACAAAAACGAACCAAATCAAAACGCAACCACTAACGCAAACCCACCTAAACACAAAGAAAACACTAACGCGAACATAAACGCCCGGGGCGGAATCACCTGTTTTAGCTTAATGAACGACTATAGTACCCCAACTTATTCATAGTCTTTTGCACTCACTTAAACGAACGCGCCTGTTTCAATTTGATGAACAATTTTAATACTCCAAGCTTATCCGTAAAATACCTACAACATTTGCACTTGATCAATCCCCGATAATTATGTAATTATTTTTTTTTCCCAACACCAAAACAAAGTAATTAAAAAGTAAATTATTTTCGACTAATGCAATGGTTTTATAAAGGGAAGTAATTTTGTTTTCCTAATTTATCAAAGGGAAGTAAGTGCTATAGGACTAAATAAAGACATAATTAGAATTTTTGTAAAAGATGATATTTTTTTTAAACTTGTGTTTAATGAACATGCCGACAATTATTACTGTAATTTGAAAAATGAAAATGATTTCCCAACACTTTCAATGGTAATTTTTTAGCTCATAAATTTAGACAAATGCGCACGATAATTTTCTAACACTTAAATTCGTACAATTCCAACGACATACAAATGCATTACATACAGAACTGAGCTTTATATATTAGATTTTTCAATCAGGCGAAGCTATACCAGGGGTCGGCAACCTGCGGCTCGCGAGCCGCATGCGGCTCTTTCGATATCAAGATGCGGCTCTCCAGCTCCTTGAACAAATACTAATAATCTTAATAAAAAAATAAAATATTTGAAATAAAAAAGATGTAAGTGGCTCTTTAAAACCAGGGAAATTTTGAAAATTGTAACTTTTGGCTCTTCCGTTTCAAAAGGTTGCCGACCCCTGAGCTATACGGTTGAAACGTCTTTAGTGTGTTTGCTTCCCGATTATACAACTGTAAATAACACATCTTTGTTTTCCATACTAGCAAATTAATTGTAACCCTAGAAATAAAATATCGAGAGCCGTTCTCTCTTCGTATCAACTTGTTCACACATCGCGATAACCCATTAACAATAGCTCTACAGGGAGACAACACCAAACTTATCAGATCCATCTAGATCTACCTATCAACCGGAAGTAGCGAGCACACAACGCCCCCAGCCTACCGCGACAACAATACATTGTCAACACCTCAGACCTACTCCTCGTAACTTGCCCAATCTTTTAAAGCGAGCTCCCGATGGCGTTTCCTCACGAGAGCCCGGCACCGTGGCACCTCGGGACCCGAGCCCCGCCGTGTTGAAAAATTCATGGGCCCTTGTTTTATTGATGTTTTCTCTCCCCGTGCTGGCCATTGTTTGGCGCACGATTTCCCGGATTACCAACATTTGCCCTCGGTCTCCTGGGGGGTGGGCGGCCCTGGACACAGCGAGCACCTAGGACGGTGGCGGCACATTGTAATCAGCAGTAGAGGTTTGATGGCGAACCCGGGGTTGGGTTGAATACGGGTGGGCTTTACTGCCGCCCGCTTTATAAAGTCATGCGTGGGCTTTACTGGCACCCACTGAATACAGGTGCGAGTTGGCTTTACTGGCACCCACTGAATACAGGTGCGAGTTGGCTTTACTGGCACCCACTGAATACAGGTGCGAGTTGGCTTTACTGGCACCCACTGAATACAGGTGCGAGTTGGCTTTACTGGCACCCACTGAATACAGGTGCGAGTTGGCTTTACTGGCACCCACTGAATACAGGTGCGAGTTGGCTTTACTGGCACCCACTGAATACAGGTGCGAGTTGGCTTTACTGGCACCCACTGAATACAGGTGCGAGTTGGCTTTACTGGCACCCACTGAATACAGGTGCGAGTTGGCTTTACTGGCACCCACTGAATACAGGTGCGAGTTGGCTTTACTGGCACCCACTGAATACAGGTGCGAGTTGGCTTTACTGGCACCCACTGAATACAGGTGCGAGTTGGCTTTACTGGCACCCACTGAATACAGGTGCGAGTTGGCTTTACTGGCACCCACTGAATACAGGTGCGAGTTGGCTTTACTGGCACCCACTGAATACAGGTACGAGTTGGCTTTACTGGCGCCCAGTGAATACAGGTGCGAGTTGGCTTTACTGGCGTCCGTTAAATACAAGCACAAGTAAACTTTACTGGCGCCCACTGAATACAGGTGCGAGTTGGCTTTACTGGCACCCACTGAATACAGGTACGAGTTGGCTTTACTGGCGCCCACTGAATACAGGTACGAGTGGGCTTTACAAGCGCCTAATAAATAGTCATGTTTGGGCTTTAATGCTGCCGGCTTTATACTGTCATATGTGGGCTTTAGTGGCGCCCGTTAAATACAAGCACGAGTAAACTTTACTGGCTTCCACGTTCAAAGAGCTATAAATTTGTATTGCTGGCGCCTATTACCTCAGCCACGAATCGGGTTAGCAGTTTGTATTTGTTTTATTTAAACTGTACGTCTCTCTATCTCTTTCTTATATATATATATAGGCCTATATATAATATTTTGTAAGTTTTCACACATAATAAATGTTGTCTCCCTTTACATATAAAGCAAGATGCATCCCTTACTTAAAGTCATGTTGTTGTTTTTTTTAATTATTTCTATCCTTAATGTAAGCATAATTAGAAACTTTTTATTTGGGACGGCGTCAGTACAACAATCTTGAGTCTACCCAGCTCTGATGGGTACCTAACTCACGCTAGGTAAACAATGGCGGCTGGGTATAATGCTGACCACACTATCTCTTCATATGCCGAGGTCAGAGAAACATCCGCCTCATGGATCGTCAGGTGCGAAAATGTAACGACTAACCTTTACACCATTGCTAATATAACAATAATTTTTAACCATTTAATTAATATTTTAATCATTAAAACGCCAGAGACTTTTTTTTCAACTACATTAACCATAAATTTTCTATTTTAATATTTAGAAGATCTGCAATGTAAAATAAACAAGTAAGAGAAATTTTTATCTATATGCTGGGTAAGACGAGAAACTTAACCGAATGTATTGGTGGGAAAAAATTTTACTAAAATCAACGATCGAGAAAAAAATGATTTCTCCATGTCACCTATCTTTGAAGGAAAGTGGGTCGGCCAAAGAGATCGTGGAGAAGAATAGCAAGGCAGAGGCAAGGACCGATGGGCTCACCTGGGCACAGTGGAACTGGAAGAGTGTAACTGTAGCCCTCTGCTCCCCAGGGGCTACAAGGGAAAAATGATGATCACCTGTCTTTGGTGTAAGTGTAGCAGAGGCGTAGCGACCCTACCCGGCGCCCGGGGACAAACTTTTCGATTTGCACCCCCCTCAAGATTTCGATTCGATTTGCACCCCCCCCCTCAAACTTTCGATTTGCACACATCCCTCCCCCCCTCAAGATCTCGATTTGCACCCCTCCTCAAACTTTCGATTTGCACCCCCCTCAAGATTTCTATTTACACCACCCTCAACCTTTCAATTTATTTTTCCAACCCATTTTGGCGCCCCCTAAGGTCGGCACCCGGGGACATATGCCCCCCCCCGCCCCCCCCCCCCGCCCCTCTTGCTACGATACTGAAATGTAGTTAGTTTTGCAAATTGGAGGACTGTTTTCTTTGTCAACAGGGTTTTCCTCCTTATTTGTATGGGTCATCTAGTAGACACACATATTAGTCAAATTAAAAGCATAATTATATGCACTGGAAACTTATATATGGCCACAGACTTGTAATTTTTAGCGTAGCCTTAAATATGAACGACACCAAAGTTAATGAACTGTTGCATCTTTTAAAAATGAAGCGCTCAGTTCGAACAAAATTCCTTATACAAACCAAATGAAATGACTAAAATCTTCCTCTCTATAAAGTCTACAACAACCAAATTATATGACTATTATCTTCCTCTCTATAAAGCTTACAACTACCAAATTATACGACTAAAACTACTTCTGTATAAAGTTTACAACAACCAAATATGACTAAAAACTACTTTTCTATAAAGTTTACAATTCAAAAGTCAGGGTAGTGAAACAGATCAGAAACCGACAGTAATTTACAATTCATTCATTAATTTTTCGCCTTGAAAAAAAATCTGTTATAGGAGACCTCACTCATCATAGGAAATTTGTTCGACATGAGATGGATTGTTTCGTTCAATAGCTGCCCGTTACAATTTTACTCAACCGTGACTTGAAGGCGCGTCTTTGATCTAAGGTCAGTCAAGCAGAGTAGAAATATTAAAGCCACGTTCTGGAGTGGGATAGCTTCTCTTCGCCTAGTTCGCCAATCTTTTGTTTTCTACAGTTGTCCACATCTTCAAAATAAATTAATACACATAAAGGGATAAGTTACAATTAGTAAATTGTACACCACACTAGTGACTATTTTTCCCGCGGTTGACGTCATCAACACAGGCAACTCTTTTCAGTCGTAGCAGGGGTCGTGTCCCTTGACAATACTCTCGTTCACATTCAGAAGGGAAGGACAAAACAAAGTCTCGCGACCTCCCTTGTTCGCGCGTGCGCGGACAACCAGGAACTCTCTGCAAAAAAAAATAATATAATAATAATTAAAAAATGAAACTTAAAAAGGGGTCAGAAAATAAAGCAACAAAACAATGAAGATTGCGTTGATAAATAATTACATACGGCTACACGGCGAAAAAACATTGAACGTCAAACGCCTCAACGGTGTTGAATCAAAAAATGCTTCCATTTTTTTTTTATTCAATGTAGAATTCTTACTAAGTCGCGCGTAGCTTTTCTTGAAAAACTTATTTTTTTTAAAGTTCCAAAACAATTAACGGCATCCTGGTTCTCATAGCCATAATGTTTTTCAGTTATTAATGTGTAAGAACAAATGCACGATTCCCGTCGATTACAAATTGAATTACATAGTGCTATTACTAGCATTTAATAGACGGGAACAGAATTTTTGTCTTTCTAGATGGATAATTATTATGAAATTGTTTAAATTATTGAGCATTTATTATCATATTGACAAAAGTAAAATACGATCTCGCGATTTTTTTTAAATTAAAAAGGGAATAAATATTGTCAAAAAAAGTTAAATATGCTATTCTAGAAATAAACGTTGCAAAAAAATTTGGTTGAGAAAAAGTAAATTGCGTCGTTAAAGGGAATAAATATAAAACTAGTTAAATATTCAATTTGTGAGTCTGAAAAAATATCGTTGATTTTTTTTTTAATTAATAGAAAGCGATGAATTAAATCGCAAACAAAGAAACATTTTAGCTCTGATTTTTTTACTGTTACATTTAGCAGCTGCGTGTTGTGTTCATTTTTTAAATTTTTTTTACGTTTTAGATTGTATTTATGCATATGTTTTCAATAGTACACGCCATGCATTTCACATATATATATATATATATATATATATATATATATATATATATATATATATATATATATATATATATATATGCCTTTCAATATTTCTGAGACGGTACATTATACAATTTGTATTATAACTATA
This sequence comes from Physella acuta, assembly GCF_028476545.2. Lineage (NCBI taxonomy): Eukaryota > Metazoa > Mollusca > Gastropoda > Physidae > Physella > Physella acuta. The sequence continues at coordinate 564,934 of NW_026732025.1, forward strand.
CAGAAGTTTTTATCTGAATGCTCTCCTGTTTTCATGCCGAGATGACCATCTATACCAGCGGGATACAATATACTCCATTTAGGTCTCATAATATACACAATTAAGGTCTCACACCATTTAGGTCTCCCTACATACACCATTTAAGTCTCATAACACACCCTTTGAGTCTCACACTATACACAACTAAGGTCTCACCATTTAGGTCTTACTACATACACCATTTAGGTCTCATAACACACCTTTTGAGTCTCACACTATACACAGTTAAGGTCTCACGCCATTTAGGTCTCACAACATACACCATTTAAGTCTCACAACATACACCATTTAGGTCTCACAACATTTAGGTCTCACAACATACAACTTTAGATCTCACACCATTTAGGTCTCACAACATTTAGGTCTCACAACATACAACTTTAGATCTCACACCATTTAGGTATCACAACATTCATCAGTTAGGTATCACAACATACACCATTTAGGTCTCACACCATTTAGGTCTCACAACATACACCATCTCAACCCAGCCACAGCAAACAATGCGTTGGTTTTTCTAAATGGTGTTTTAAAAAAATCCGTTATGTCTGGCACCAGAACCAGCCATCCCAGTCTTTGATCGTGTGACGGCCGGACCTGCGGGGCCTCGCTTTACATAAACCATTGTACCCCAGCCTGCTCTGGTGCCAATTAAATTTAAATTAACATGGCGTTAGGCGATGGGCTGTTTTTTTTAAAGAAATTGTGTGGTGGGATATAGGGGACCCATACACGGATGGGGTGGGGATGGTTTGGTTGACGCAGTGTACCACGACCATGGCACCGGTAGTTAGCGAAGCTGGAACATTCTGGAACGGTTGGACACGGAAGACGTAATGGTATTAGCACGTGCGTCGGGTCTCACTTTCGTGGTAGGAAGCGCGTGCTCATTTACATAGAATGTGTGAGTAATAATATGGATCTAAAAGATTCCTGAAAGTTCAATGTCCTCGTTGCTTAAAGACTGTAAAAGATAGCTTTTTATTCAGCTTTTTTCTGGAAGTTTATTTATTTTTTGTAATACAGTTTTACTTATATAAGATTGTATTTTAATTAAAAAACAACCATTGAACTTCTACCAAAACTACAAACTAACAATAAATTGTAATTTTAAAAATTTAATAAGAAACAGGTCAATACATAACCCAAATATTATGCAATGTTTTACAATTTAATACAACAACACTCTACAACACAAAAACACCATAACAATAAAACAACACCCTTACAATACAATAAGACTTTACAATACACCAACACCCTAAAAATACACCAACACCCTAAAATACAACAACACCCAACAATACAACACCCTTACAATAGAACAACACCTACAATACAAGAACACACCAACACTGTAACAACACACTAACAACGCAATCGTTACAAAATTTTAGGCACATGACTTTCAACACATGAATAAATAAACTTTCTTTATTTTTTACATTTTTCAGCATCGATATAATCTCAGCGTAGCATACGACGTCTATGTTTTTGATTATATAGATAACCAGTTAATCCGTATAACAAATAATCCGACGTGTATTTACAGCACGCGACAATTGAATCGAGATGTTATTCGATATCTACTAGTGTTTTCCTTTTTCAATTTGAGACTCAAACTAGAAAAGTTTCATGTCTGGGAGAGTTAGGGAGAGTGTGTTAGGGAGAGTGTGTTAGGGAGAGTGTGGTAGGGAGCGTGTGTTAGGGAGAGTGTGTTAGGGAGAGTGTGTTAGGGAGAGTGTGTTAGGGAGAGTGTGTTAGGGGGAGTGTGTTAGGGAGAGTGTGTTAGGGGGAGTATGTTAGGGAGAATGTGTTAGGGAGAGTGTGTGTTAGGGCGAGTGTGTATTAGGGACAGTGTGTGTTAGGAAGATTGTGTTAGGGAGAGTGTGTTCGGGAAAGTGTGTTAGGGGGAGTGTGTTAGGGAGAGTGTGTTAGGGAGAGTGTGTAAGGGGGAGTGTGTTAGGGAGAATGTGTTAGGGAGAGTGTGTTAGGGAGAGTGTGTTAGGGAGAGTGTGTTATGGAGATTGTGTTAGGGAGAGTGTGTAAGGGGGAGTGTGTTAGTGAGAGTGTGTGTTAGGGAGAGTGTGTTAGGGAGAGTGTGTAAGGGGGAGTGTGTTAGGGAGAGTGTGTGTTAGGGCGAGTGTGTATTAGGGACAGTGTGTGTTAGGGAGAGTGTGTTAGGGAGAGTGTGTTAGGGAGATTGTGTTAAGGAGAGTTCTAGGGAGAGTGTGTTAGGAAGATTGTGTTAGGGAGAGTGTGTGTTAGGGAGAGTGTGTTAGGGAGAGTGTGTTAAGGAGAGTGTGTGTTAGGGAGAGTGTGTTAGGGAGAGTGTGTAAGGGGGAGTGTGTTAGGGAGAGTGTGTGTTAGGGCGAGTGTGTTAGGGAGAGTGTGTGTTAGGGCGAGTGTGTATTAGGGACAGTGTGTGTTAGGGAGAGTGTGTTAGGGAGAGTGTGTTAGGGAGATTGTGTTAAGGAGAGTTCTAGGGAGAGTGTGTTAGGAAGATTGTGTTAGGGAGAGTGTGCGTTAGGGAGAGTGTGTTAGGGAGAGTGTGTTAAGGAGAGTGTGTGTTAGGGAGAGTGTGTGTTAGGGATAGTGTGTGTTAGTGAGAGTGTGTGTTAGGGAGAGTGTGTATTAGGGACAGTATGTGTTAATGGAGAGTGTGTTAGGGAGAGTGTGTTGTGGAGAGTGTGTTAGGGAGAGTGTGTGTTAGGGAGTGTGTGTATTAGGTATAGTGTGTGTTAGTGCGAGTGTGTGTTAGGCAGAGTGTGTGTTAGAGAGAGTGTGTTAGGGAGAGTGTGTGTTGGGGAGAGTGTGTTGGGGAGAGTGTGTGTTGGGGTGAGTGTGTATTAGGGAGAGTGTGTGTTAGGGAGAGTGAGTTAGGGAGAGTGTGTTAAGGAGACTGTGTGTTTGGGAGCGTGTGTGTTGGGGAGAGTGTGTGTTAGGGAGAGTGTGTTGGGGAGATAGTGGTGATGAAATCTGATATGGTTAAAGATAGGGTAAATGATTAAAGATATTCTACGTATTAAATAAATCATTCTGGATTTTCATACATACATTTTTGTGATAATTTCAAATCTCACGCTGATGGCTCTGATGTTATATTTAGAAATCATGTTTCGACATAAATTAGAATGTCTTCATCAGTAATGAACAGTGTAAAGGATTAACACATATATACTAATTAGAACTTAAAACTTGATTCATAAAAAAAATTAAAATAATTTTATCTTTGAGCTCGTTTTGAAGAACTGTATTTTTTTTCTTAACTCAAGTTGTCTTGCCCTATTAATTAAGTTGGTTGGTAGAGAACGATTGTGAAGGACTTTACTAACGAGGCGAAGAGGGGGGGGGGGGGTTAAAAACTGTTAATATTGTTTTTGCAATCACCAGTAAAGATGTGTGTGATCAATACAGTTATCTAACCCATACCTTATTTTAATTTCAAACAATAATTTTAAAGAAAAAAAAGCAGTTGCTAATTCTGAAACGTTCTGATCTGGACGGCAAGAAGAATAGAGAAATTCAAAATATTTTTTTTTTTTTTTTTTTTGCCTCAGACACGTAATTTATAGCGTCAGTTGTGTGTTCGATTTAGTATTAGTTTTCATCATCGGCTTGTGAGTACTGATACAGATTTACAATAGTAATATTTCTTTCTTACTTGTAGCCTGCTTTCATTCATTTAAGATGGTTTACTTATACATAGATCTAATACAAAACGTCTAAATATAAAGAAAAAATAAAAATTAAAAACCAACCTGAAACTGAAAATGCAAATGTGTAATTCAATGTTGATTCAGGGGATTTTTTTTTCTCGGCGTGCGTGGTGGACTGAGGGGACGGGGGACGGGGGGGGGAGGGGGTGGAATATTGGGTTTTTAAGTAGAGCTGGAAAAAAGCTGGTTAAGCATCCACAAGCTTTACCGATTCAACCACGCTGATCTCCAACATCTAACCAATATGTACTAATTTTTAACATGATTATATGTTGCCCCCACCCACTACCACGACTCACACACTAACAAACTTGGGGGAGCTACCATCTCCTACCGAGCGCGTCCCCAGGTGGCGGATAGGGGAGAGGCCCTTAGATATGAGGGTTAGCTGTGAATACCAAATAAACAGCTGTGGACCAACTGGTTTGTGGTCATGGAGGATGAGGTGGGATATCCATTGGTTAGGATATCTAATAAAAAACATCTCATAAATCCAAGGAAATGACTTCAACGGCGAGCATGGGGCGCTATAACTCCAAACCCGGGCAGATGGGGCTCGTTAGCTGGGGACAGCAACCCATCTAGGAGAGACAACTCCAAAATCAAACAGCTACTGCCTTGTAGTTTGTTCTTGGGTGATCAAAGGCTATGGAAGCAAATCCAGAAAGAAAAGCAGGCTGAAGTCGGAGTCAACGGGCCATCTAGTATGGCGCATAACATGCTGGCACGCACTGCTTAATTTTATGATGGAGGAAAGAAATAGGACTAACAGAAGTGGCGTCCTGCCTGTGGGATCCCGCCGCGCAGAACTGGAAACCACAGTCCGGTTTGTCCACGAAGTTGGACTTGTTGTCTGAATCCTCCACCATATTCAAAAATTAAGAACGAAGAAGAAGAAGAAGACACTAACAAAATACAGAGAGGCGAGATCATTCCGCTAATTTAACAGTACTAAATATATGACTGTTTACTTTAGGCCTGTAGAAGTTTCCGACCTCTGACCATCAACCTAGCCGGGTACCAGACGTTAGGACGATGTCCCGCTTATGTTGGTTGGGGAGTTAAAGCCTGGTGCAAGCCTACGGATGAATAAGCGACCAACATGTAGTGTTTCAAACCAACATCTTCGTGAGACTGATTCAGTCCACAGTTTGCCAGTTAGTTGAGTTCACTACGTCGAGGCCTGCCTGGCTAATTGGAGTCAAACTCCTGAGCCTGTATATCCGTGCCACGATAGTTATTGAACTGTCATTCAAGAATTTATATTGGGCATGAGAAATCTGGAAAGGCAGACTAACATTGAACAAATATAAATATCCATGAGAATATTATGTCGTTATAGAGCAGACGATAAAGACTTTTGGCACGTGTTTGCTTGCAGATGCAAAAAGAAAAAAAAGATAATTTCAAACCACTCTATGTAGGAAATTATTAATAACATAGAGATGTTAAACTAGTAAAGTAAAGTAAAGTTTCCCTTTCAAACCTGACGGTCTATGGGGCAAGTGAAGTAGAGTTCACTTGTTTCTGTGACCTCGGCATATGAAGAGATAGTGTGGTCAGCACTATGCCCAGCCGCCTTTACTTTCCCTAACAGGAGTTAGGTACCCATCAGAGTTGGATGGACTCAAGGACGGTCTACAAGGTTTAACTAGGCCCAACTAAAACAGTAAGCACGGTATAAGCGTAAAAAAAAAACCACACACCTCCATCCTCTTAGGCGTCATCCATTTATGAGGCCTACAAAAAAATGGATTTCCACAGGCGTCCATTTAAGGAACGTCATCCCTGGCCTGTAAACCCGATATTAACGTTCACTAAAAGTAAAGGCCTATAAATGTTTTTAAAAGGTTAAATCATAGTGTTCACACCAGATTCATGTGATTTATGTGTCAGAATTCGACCGCTGTTTGTGTTTTTAACTCTAAAGTTAACCCAATTTATTGTCATAAACAAACGCTGTCCGGGCTGGTATTTATACTAAAGTGTGTGCTCGAGTTTGATATTTTGATCACAAATTGAAATAAACTTGTGATTCAAATATTAAAACATTGGCTTTTATAGTAAAAAAAAAAAAAAATTAACTTTAAATGGAAATTTACAATGACTATGATTGAAAAAGGAAATTTGGGGCCCCTAAAAATCGGGGGCCCCTGGCTGAAGCCCCCTCAGCACCCCCCTTAATCCGCCACTGATTATAAGTGTTCATCTAATTCTGCAAAGTATTAAGTATGCCTAGGCCTAATAATTAGCCTATTTAATAATTTATTTTAATTCAGTACATTTGGTTGAATACAATCATTTAATCTTTATGTTTGATTAGGTCTAGACGCTACATTAATCTTTTAGTTATATTTTTACACATTTTCAGTTACAGTAATGTTTTTATTATTTATTATTTTTGCCAAAACTATTCTATTTCATACCTAGTACCTAGCTAGATCTAGATCTTGTAAAAATAGTGAGACATTGTTAAGTGGTTAAGAATAGATTTAGACTAGTTCATATATAAATCTTCATCAAGTAGGCCTATATGTTTAAATTAATATAGGCCTGTGTGTATACATCTATAACTAGGCCTATGTAATAATATAATTTTATAAAGCCCTATGCCCTTAGACCTCTTTATTAAGGACAATTTTAGTACTTGATAATTGTATTATTAATGTTAATATTAATTTAATTCTAGACTTGTGTGCCTACAACTTGGGTTAATTTGTTTTCTTTGTACATCTTATTTGCTTATAGGCACGACCAACAAGGTGTAAAGAGGATTGCTAATGAAATCAGAAACTTGATGGCTGACATAAAGCGGCTGAGGAGAACAGAGGCTTGTGACTGGAATAGGTTGGTGGAACTTGTGTACAGCCCTTTCTATGTTCAATGTCTCCGGTGGAAGTACATTCTGTAAGTATGAAGACCGAATTTATTTCCTATTTCTATAATTATTTTATGTACTTCGCAATATGTTGTGCTAGATATATATTTTGTGAAATGGTCTGCTAAATTCTAATTCCATTTGCCCTTCTCTTTTCAGGTGCAGTTTTCATGGAGATCCAGCTTTATTCAAGGCTCGTCTTAAAGAGAATGATGTGGCTGCTGGGACATAACTAAAATCTACATTCAACTGCTTGCAGATCTCAAGAAGCCTCGGGTTCTCATGCAGCGCTGCAAGCACTCAGGCTGATTGGGAAGTTAATTTCTGGTCCTTTGATAAAGATCATTTACAAGAACGCAATGTGGCGGTCAAATGTACTCTGTTTCTTAAAGTCATGAAAGTGTTGTTGACTTCTACTGAACCTTTCTTGGGGCGACAGCTGGAGAGGTATCTGATGGGAAATCTGATTGGTGTCTAGCTGACTCATAAGTGGGAGAAGGTGATCAGGGTGTGTCACAATACACTGGAAGGACTATTAAAAGGGTGCCAGCAACAAAACAAAAGCCAGCTCTTTACACCATAAGCTACTGGGCAGAGGGTGAGGATAATGCTGAGGATTTCAGTCATCTGACAGAATCACTGGTTGTTGACTTTGTAGGAATCTTGTTTTTATTTCTGATTAATAGCTAATCAGAATTTCAGAGTACTTCTTTCATTTTAAGTATACAAATGAACTTTATTTTTTAAACATTAGTGTTTTTGTAAATTGTTACTGAAAAAATGATTGCTGTGAATTGTAAACTTATTTTGAAAACTAATACTAACAATATTTATAATTAAGTTTAGTGTTCATAGTGTAAAAAAAAAATTACATTTTAATTAATTACTTAACTTATTTTTCAGGGTAATTGAAATCAGCTAGATAATCCTAGAATCAGTAGTTAATGTGCTTCATAAATGTTGGTCCAACTGATTTATCACACGAGTACTAACGCTTTTTAAATTGTATTTCTTTTCCTTAGATGTGCTAATTGTATCTGAATATGTATTATAATTAGAAAATTGTTTTAAAACTAAAGAGACTAAAGTGGTCCAAGTAATTTTTCGTCACCTATTTTTTTCCAGCATACATTCAATGAATGGGTTAGATTTACTAGTAATTATACTTTAAACCAATATTTTAATGTTTATTCCTTGATATTTAATACTACTTTTCTTCTTAAGAGGGATCATAATGAGACGAGGTTGATTTCTTGTACTGTAGATTTGTTTCTTCACACTAATTATGATTATGTAACTGTTTTATAGTACTGTGTTGATCGTAGATTATACAAGGGCTAAATTTAGGTTGTCACTATGTAATTTATTTCTTTGCTCTGATAAACATATTTTTAAATTATTGCAAAAAAAATTTTTTTTTCTTTGCCATTCTCCTAAATGTTTCTATCTTATTAGACAAAATTAAAATTCATGTGGTAATCCGATTACTGTATTTTAATAATTTATATTTCTTTTAGCAAACATTGAAATGTCAGTATGTTGTGTTACTCACATTCTAACAATTTACATTGCATTTAGTAGTAATAAACACTGGTACACACTTTGACAGCTGTTTCTTTTTATTTTGTTCTATAATTTTATTATGGCCTACTGATATAGACACTGAATATTCAGTACGTGGGGGGGGGGGGGGGCTGAGAAAGTAACGTAAAGGCAACCAGTTGCTACTTCCATTTATCATGTCGTGTGTGTGTAGGTCTACTCTACTTCATCTACCCAAGTAAAATAGTTCATTACTATTAGATTAAAGAACTTGTGCAGTAATATGGGTGTGCATTTCTATTAAATAATAATAGCAGTAACAGTATTAAATATTAATAAATCGATTTACAATAACTAGATCTAGTTTATTTTAGACCTACATTAATTTTTTTTTTTACACGGAGTAATAAGTCAATAATAATATATGAATGGCATTAAATTACTCAGTCAATCACATCCAGTCCAGTATAACTTAGGCTTTAAGCTTGATTATAATTTTTTAATTTAAAAAAAAATGCGAATCCCGGATGATGCAATAAAATTATAATTTTTAATTTTTCGAAAAATGCGAATCCGTGATGATGCAATGAAAAAAACATCGGTGCCAACTTTTTTGTTTATGTAACATTGACTTGAATGACGAAGGTCTAAGCCAGGGGTCGGCAACCTGCGGCTCGCGAGCCGCATGCGGCTCTTTTGATGTCAAGATGCGGCTCTTCAGCTCCATGCACAAATATTAATAAAGATTATTTTCTTTATTTTTAAAACGCATAAAAATATTAGTCTGCAAGACACGGTAATGAACGATATAATAATGAATATAACCAATGAACACTCGCTATTCTATTAAAATATTTAGTTACTCCCTAGTTCACTAAACTTCCTTGTTTTCTAAAATTGAGTTAATGTAAACAGTGCCTGCGCTTGGATCATATTTATCGGTTTAACTACACTACCGCCCAGCACGCCATTGGGCGTGCTATATAAAAGCCTTGAGTGTACATTAATCACTCACCGTAATATCACCGTTAATTAATCACTCTCCGCCTATGTGTCGGAGACGGTAAGTCGAATGTCATGTGCCGCATTGTCATTATTGTAGGATGCTCCTTAAAACTAACGTAGGCATGTAGTGTTCGCGGGATAGTCCTGGGCGCCAAATCGCACCCTGCAGAGACGCCGTTGGACGCGCCTGATTCGATTAAATAAGCGAATATAGCAACCCATTGTAACCATAGCCTATCGTGCTGTTTAAAATGAACGTAGGCGTCATGGTGCTCACGGGTACGCCCGGTGTCAATCCGCAAGCGACTTTTATTTTTATATACCGTATGTAGAGAATAATCGCCCTGCCGGGGAGCCATCCTGCGAATTTGCCTTTTTTTAGCCGATACCTCTCAACAACTTCCTAGTTTCATGGCGATCGGATGAAAAGTGTGGAAATGAATATGACAAACAGAAACACACACACACACATACATTTCTTTATATATATATATATATATATATATATATATATATATATATATATATATATATATATATATATATATATATATATATATAACCCAATCCTAATCAAAGAGCATAATATTGAAAGAAAATGTTTGTGGCTCTTTGAAAACGGGGAAATTTTGTAAATTGTAAATTTTGGCTCTTCCGTCTCAAAAGGTTGCCGACCCCTGGTCTAAGCTGTTTTAGCCAAGCCCACAATTTTTTAAAAGGCCATATCTTAGCTCCTAATTAAGCTAGAGACACAAAATTGGTATCAATGTGTAGGGATAAAAATCCTGTTTTTTTTTTTGTGGTATAATTTTATTTGAAATTAGTGGAGTTTAAAAATTACGAGCAACAAACTCATGAAACCGATCCCAATAGATTAAAATATAGCGCGATTTTATATCAACTACGCTTTAACAAACTTTCTTCACGCTTCGGTCTTATTGCATTATGATTATAATATATTTAAATCTAATTGCAGACAACAAAAAATTTATAAAATCAAATTGCAATATTTTTTTTTAAATAATAAAGAAATAATTGATTTGATTGATGTTGAAAATTAAAATTAAATCTGTAGACTTATACTGATCTATGTTAGACGAGTAATTACCTCCCCTGCTATTGTTCGCATGTCTTAATCTTTTTAATATTCCACTTCACTAGAATATAGTGCTGAACCTTGTAGCCTAACATTGTTATAAAATACCTTAATATTTAACGTTATTTTTTAAAAATTTGCAATTTACCTTACATGCACCTAGTTGTGGCCCCTGAAGAACAATATATTTACAAATATTGAAAACTTGACCACTGTATCACTTTCTATGCACTTGTTTGAAATTGTATTTTTATACATGGAGCATAGGGCCTCAGCCTATTTCTTTCACTTTGTCCGACCCTCGGCCGCAGTGGCGTAGGCAGGGGGGGTTAGGGAGAGTCATAGCCCTCCCCCCCCCCATAGACCCTTTGGTATATATATAAAAAGTATGAGGGGGGTGCAAATGGAAAGTTTGAGGGGGGTGCAAATCGAAAGTTTGAGGGGGGGTGCAAATCGAAAGTTTGTCCCCGGGTAAAAATTGGAACCCCCCTTGAGACGATCCTGGCTACGCCACTGCTCGTCCGTGCATTATTTAGCCTCCCAGTGCATGTCCGTTAATATAGCTACACGAGCCGACCCGCGCCGTAAGCATACGCCACTATTTAGTTGTTTTATTTTTCTACTTTTCAGTAATTTATAATTTGTGAATTCGACACTACCCTCTCTTCCACCCCCCCTCTCCCCCCCCCCCTCCCTGTGAAATGAGCCGTCTGTGACGACAGCTTACCGACGACAATGAAATCAAGCAGAACTTCTTACCTCTCATTAGTTTCAAATTTTTTAAAAGCTAAATTATCTGCCCCTAATAGCCGTCACATTGTAAACATTCGGGTGAACCACAGCACACCAGAGTGGTGGGGTGTGGGTGGTAGCGATATGCAGAGGCGTAGCGACCCTTCCCGGCGCCCGGGGACAAACTTTCGATTTGCACCCTCCCCCCCCCCTCGAGATTTCGATTTGAACGCCCCCCCCCCCTCAAACTTTCGATTTGCACCCCCCTCAACCTATCAATTTATTGTTCCAACCCATATTGGCGCCCCCTAAGGTCGGCGCCCGGGGACATGTGTCCCCCCGCCCCCCCTCCCCCTCGCTACGCTACTGGCGATATGCCTATAGAGCGGGGTAGGAACGGCTAAGCTCTTACGTGGTGGTGTCTCGCATGGTCCCCACGTAGAGAAATATATATATAGAGAGAGAGAGAGAGAGAAAACTCTTTTTGTAAATTCAGAAGGCCATTTGCCTTGATTTCTGTAAAAAAAATACGGTGTGAGTTTTATTTATGTTTACCGTTGCAAAACCGCTGTAATTTAAATATTTTCTTTCAAATTCAGTTTTTATTTTCATTTTTTTTAAAGCGTTGCTTTCGGGCAGCAGAAGACTCAATTTTAAGCCTGGGTGTGTTCCAATGGCTTTCTCGGCAGAAACAAATACGTCATCCCCTTTTCAAATACACGGTATTCGTCAAAGCGACGAATATGTCCACAACAAGCAATTCGTAAAATGAACTTTGGGGGCTAAACATCCCCCAGGAGGGCCGTTAGAACGGAAGAGTAATTTAAAAGGAGATCTCGCGAGGCAACGAGAACTCGAGAAACTAGACAGCGTGCATAATAAAGTTTAAATTGTGGATTAAGTGTCTCGCTCATGAGATCGTAGAAAAAAAAATGCTGTTAAAAGTAGTTTAAACACATTGAGAAACGTGTACTGTTGGACTAGTTTAGTTCATTGTGGTGCGAAATTGTTCGTTTTTGAGTTATATTAAATAAAATATTATTTAAAAAATTATAATACGGTTGTTGTAATAAAAATCAAACAATGAAATTATTTTAAACATAATCTATTTTAAAATTATTTATTTTGGAAATTTAAATTGTCTACATGTTATTGTACTCATTTTTCGTTAAAAAATTGTTACAAAAGAAGTTTTTTTAAGATTCCTTAAAACCTCGCCAACTGCATCATTACATAATGTAGTGTGCGGGGAGGTAATTATAATACTAGCCACCGGAACTCTGTATTAAAGCATCCATATTGATTAGTGTAGGTACTCATGTATTAAAGTACCCATATTGATTAGTGTTGATGCTCATGTATTAAAGTACCCATGTTAATTAGTGTAGGTACTCATGTATTAAAGTACCCATGTTGATTAGTGTTGGTGCTCATGTAACGCTAGTGTTTTGACAACGTTGATTGATGTATGGGGAAAACACGAGTGGGCCTCTTATAAGATGAGTAGTTGTCTTATAACGGTATTCATGAGATTGGAGTTTAACGTGGATAAGCATGATAAGTAACTAGCTGATATAATTAGCTGTTTATGGACAGTAATTATAATATTTGGGCTAACATAGATAAGCATGATAATAGATATTTAGCTGGTTAATGATATTGGAGTAACGTGGATAAGCATGTGAAATAACTCAGATAACTAGCTGTTAAATAATGATAAATATGCTAAGATTCCGCTCACTGATTTAAGATTGAGGTATGAAATTTAGTATTTTAGTAATATTAGCTCAACTAATATTTTGTGTTTTAAATATTTTCTGAGGAGTATATTTTAACTATATTAGCTCCAGATACTTAGGCAATTTTCATTCACGTGGAACTAGAGATTCCAATTCAGAGAACTCAGTTTAGGCTGGGTCCAAGATATTCCAGTCACTAGTGCTTCACTGTCGACAGATCTTGTTTTTATCTGTTTCGGTCTATCTTCTGGACAGATAAGGCTCTGTCAACTAGGAGAGAAAACTTCTTGTTAACTAGGAACAACAATCCATCTAGGGGAGACAACTCCAAAATTAAACAACTGCTGCCTAGCTGATTGTTCTTGATTGGACAAAGGCTATGGAAGTAAATCTAGAAAATAAAGCAGGCTGAAGTCGGAGTCAATAGGTCATAATAAAATCAAACAACATGTTGACATGAAATGCTTGGTAGTGCTGGAGAAAATCCGCTCCATTATTAATATTGAAAACGAAGAGACAGCAAAAGAAGAAATTTTGCTGTTTACTTCTTTATTAATTTTTATTTATTTCCGAATGTGATGCCTATCTGGCAATGTATGTTGCTGGTTTGCACGATGTGTGTGTCAAATATTATTATTATTATTATTATTTTAGCCAAAATGTCCTTCAACTTTCATTTTGTTTTGATGTTGGTAATATTTATCAGGCCACCTGCAGTTATAATTCCGAAGGTCTAAAAAGCGTTGTCTTTGATACTCTCCACATCTCAGATCTACAGAACAGATTTCACATGGCTGTTAAATTGTCTATATTAGTAAAGTAAGTAAAGTTCCCTTTCAAACCTGACGGTCTATGGGGCAAGTGAAGTAAAGTTCACTTGTTTCTGTGACCTCGGCATATGAAGAGATAGTGTGGTCAGCACTATGCCCAGCCGTCTTTACTTACCCTAACGTGAGTTAGGTACCCATCAGAGCTGGGTGGACTCAGGGACGGTCTACTCACTTAAACCGCTAGGCCACCCCGTCCCATAAAATGTCTATATTAGAAAGCAAAAACGGTGCTCATGTCGCCCAGATTTTTGACAAAAACAGTGCATGGCTTGTTTTAAAATATTACTTTTTTTGTTCTTGTTTCTTTTCTTTTAAAAAATAAAAATTATCATCAAAAATAAAAATACGAAATCAATTCTTGATTAACATGTTATTGTTTGACAATAGAAAACTACGAATACTGTTAAACTAGTGCTCTTTAATTTTAAATATCCTGATTCAGTGTTTCTTTTAAGCATCTCACCCGTCCGAACGAAACTGAATGTATCTAGCAAATATATATCCGCCCACCCTCCAGCAAATTTAGTCCGCCCCCACTCCCCCCCCCCCTCCCCCCGAGAAAAAAAAGTCTGAAAGAAACACTGTTCTGATTATAATCAGCTCTTCTCGTCACATTCAACAAATCTATGTAAAGTGGGTTAATTAAAATGCAAGCTGGTTATACAACTGATGACTTTTTTTAGGTACAGGATGTTACTTTACAAAGGTCTGACTATCCAACTTTAGATTTTACGTATATTAATGATAACATTACCAGAGTTAAATCTATTCCTCTCATCGTGTGCATCAGGCAACAATTAATGAACAAAAGTTATCGGATCATATCTACCTGTAAAACGAATGCGCGTTAATTAAAATATTAGATCAAGATAAATAAAATGGCGCAACGATCAGGTTTCTTACTAACAAGAAAACATTTTTAAATTATTAATTTTACTACACAATCACAGAGGTGATTAGTATTCTAATTACCCGACGTCACAGCAACGATAAATTTCAAGATCGCTGAACGGAACAAGGGCAGTTCACTCGGTGACTTCCCTTGCCTCCATGAACCGATCCAGTCCTCGTTAATGATAGCCCGTCCCTCCCCGTCCCTGCCCGTCCCTGCCCGTCACACCCTGGCGCTAACGCCCTCTGTTCCCACTTTGAGTAATTAGTTCCAAACAAGACAAATATGCAAATGACCGGCATTAGATAAACGTAGTCATGGTAACGTTGTATTGAAACACCAGACTGAAAGTGTGTTATATTTTTTTTTTCATCTCTTACTTTAATATTTGAGAATTAGATTCGAAATATTGTTTTGGCGTATTAAATTCTTTTTTTTTTAAATCGTAACAATAGATAAACAAGGCGAATACGTCTATCTAAATGGTTGATTTAACAAACGTAATGTACACAATAGAAATGGATTAGTCTAATCCCTATGTAACCGTGGGTGTTTTTGACGCGCTAGTAAACAAAATTGCAGGCTGACAACATCCTTTGGTGTGCTAAACAGATTTGAAGAATAAACAAGTTTTCAAGTTGAAATATCATACGGAATCGTTTTACACTAAAAATAAAGCTGGAGTGATCTCCCTTAAACTTTCTTGAATATTCTAACATAACACTACGGGGGAGGGTGATATAGACATGATTTTTAATCCATTTTTACTTTCTCGTATATACGAAGTATAGAGAAAGTCTTGTAATCGTGCAAAATACGGAAAAACATAATTTTGCAATCTTGTCCGTATGTCTGTGTGTCTGTCTGTCTGTGTGTCTGTCTGTCTGTCTGTCTGTCTGTGTGTAAGCACGATAACTTGAGTACCGTTACAGCTAGGTTAATGAAATTTCATATATAAGTATTTTATCAAAATCGTAGATCCTGGTCAACTGTTGAGCGATTTCCGATAACCGGAAGTGGTACTTTTTCTAAATTGAATTTTTCAAAAGCCTATAACTTGAGTACTATTTCAGATAGATAAATAAAATTTCACACGTAAGTAAAAGATCTAATTCTCTACCTTCTGCCTAATTTTGAGTAATTTCCGTTGACCGGAAGTACTAATTTACGCTATTTCCGATTTCTCAAAAAACGCATGGAAATTTATAAAGTACTAATAATATTGCGCACTATTATGCACATTTTGTTTTGGCGTTCGCTTTTTTTTAAAGTTTAGGTAATTAAAAATCATGTCTATATTCCAAGTTATATAAGAATATTCGAGAAAGTTTAGGGGAGATCACTCCCGGTTTATTAATTACTTAAACTTTTTAAAATAGAAAAGAATCTCGAAGAATAAAAAATTGCGCACCAAGTGAACGCCAAACTATCAGTGTATAATAGTGCGGAATATAATTTGTACTTTATAAATTCACATGCGTTTTTTGAGAAATCGGAAATAGCGTAAAATACTACTTCCGGTCAACGGAAAACTCAAAATTTGGCAGAAGGCAGAAAAGTAGATATGTGAAATTTTATTTAACTTTCTGAAACCGTTCTCAAGTTATAGGCTTTTGAAAAATTGAAAGTAGAATAAGTCCCACTTCCGGTTACCGGAAATAGCTGAAAAGCTTATACAGAACTACAAATTCGATATAATGCTTATATATGAAATTTCATCAACCTAGCTGTAACGGTACTCAAGTTATCGTGTTTACAGACACATATACACACACACACAGAATTACAAAGCCAAGTTTTTCCGACTAGATCACGCGTAGAACGCTAAGATTTTGATAAATCTGCATTTATTACTTTTGCCCGATTAAAATAAGTCCCCTATATTCCGTATATGATGGAGTACTGTTAAAAACTGTCCAAATGTCATGTGATTTGTGTGCACGAATACAATACTTCCTCTATACTCTGTAAACGAGAAAGTTAAAGAAAGATAATTATAGATAATGCATGCAGACACATATGCTTACAGCTAAAGTAGAACGCGTGCGTATCATCTTGGGGGGGGGGGGGATATTAGAAGTGCCCTAACTTGTCAGCAGAGTTTCTTCCAGGCTTCTGTTCAGGGGAAGGGGGGGGGGGATTTATATAGAAAATATATAGTTTTACCTGTGTCCGCCCACCCCCGGAAAATTTAGTCCGCCCCCACCGAAAATATTAAGTATAGTATACTTTCAGAAGCGTCACATCCAGTCCAGTATACTTTCAGAAGCGTCACATCTAGTCCAGTATACTTTCAGAAGCGTCCCACCTAGTCCAGTATACTTTCAGAAGCGTCACATCTAGTCCAGTATACTTTCAGAAGCGTCCCACCTAGTCCAGTATACTTTCAGAAGTGTCACATCTAGTCCAGTATACTTTCAGAAGTGTCACATCTAGTCCAGTATACTTTCAGAAGTGTCACACCTAGTCCAGTATACTTTCAGAAGTGTCACATCTAGTCCAGTATACTTTCAGAAGTGTCACACCTAGTCCAGTATACTTTCAGAAGCGTCCCACCTAGTCCAGTATACTTTCAGAAGTGTCACATCTAGTCCAGTATACTTTCAGAAGCGTCCCACCTAGTCCAGTATACTTTCAGAAGTGTCACATTAAAATTGCACAGTTTTATGTTTATAACGTGTTTTTTTGCTACAACTTTAAAATGGCACTGTATTATGTTCATAATGTGTGTTGAGCTATGTTGAAATGGAACTGTATTATGTTCATAATGTGTGTTGAGCTATGTTGAAATGGAACTGTATTATGTTCATAACGTATGTTGAGCTATGTTGAAATGGCACTGTATTATGTTCATAACGTATGTTGAGCTATGTTGAAATGGAACTGTATTATGTTCATAACGTATGTTGAGCTATGTTGAAATGGCACTGTATTATGTTCATAACGTATGTTGAGCTATGTTGAAATGGAACTGTATTATGTTCATAACGTATGTTGAGCTATGTTGAAATGGCACTGTATTATGTTCATAACGTATGTTGAGCTATGTTGAAATGGAACTGTATTATGTTCATAACGTGTGTTGAGCTATGTTGAAATGGAACTGTATTATGTTCATAACGTATGTTGAGCTATGTTGAAATGGAACTGTATTATGTTCATAACGTATGTTGAGCTATGTTGAAATGGCACTGTATTATGTTCATAATGTGTGTTGAGCTATGTTGAAATGGAACTGTATTATGTTCATAACGTGTGTTGAGCTATGTTGAAATGTCAGTGTACTCGGTTCATAATGTGTGTTGAGCTATGTTGAAATGGAACTGTATTATGTTCATAACGTATGTTGAGCTATGTTGAAATGGAAATGTATAATGTTCATAACGTATGTTGAGCTATGTTGAAATGGAAATGTATAATGTTCATAACGTATGTTGAGCTATGTTGAAATGGCACTGTATAATGTTCATAACGTATGTTGAGCTATGTTGAAATGGAACTGTATAATGTTCATAACGTGTGTTGAGCTATGTTGAAATGGAAATGTATAATGTTCATAACGTATGTTGAGCTATGTTGAAATGGAAATGTATAATGTTCATAACGTATGTTGAGCTATGTTGAAATGGAACTGTATAATGTTCATAACGTGTGTTGAGCTATGTTGAAATGGAAATGTATAATGTTCATAACGTATGTTGAGCTATGTTGAAATGGAAATGTATAATGTTCATAACGTATGTTGAGCTATGTTGAAATGGAACTGTATAATGTTCATAACGTGTGTTGAGCTATGTTGAAATGGAACTGTATAATGTTCATAACGTATGTTGAGCTATGTTGAAATGGAGCTGTATGTTTAAAACGCCACCAGCATTCCATTCCGTTAAATTTATTTACATTTTTTTCTGTCAACTCCGTATTACTTTTTTTTAGATTGGCCCGGGATGATGCGAGCTGAATTATTTTAAACATCAAGAAAACATAAATTTCATGTCTCCATCGTTAAACCTGCTCCTCACTCACACCCCCACCCCTCGGGCTGCAGTCGCTACAGCCTCCATTACAAATGTCTTCATCACCGCAGCAGCCGTTGTCCCCCCCCCCCCCCCCCTCTCCAGTTGTCCCGTACCTCAACTCGTCACTCGCCAACATTAGTAAATGAATATCATGAATGGTGTGCAAATCTCCCTCTCTCGCCGGGGCCATTCAAATGCAGGGTACCCCGGCAGAGATTTCATTACAGGTCAAGGCATGTCTCAGCGGGTTTAGCGGGGATTTTTAGGGAATACCCGATGGCGGGCTAGAGAGGTGATAAAATGTGCTTGCTGGGAATTAAAGGGTTAACGGCGTAGAGCTCCAGACTTTGTTTGGGGGTCGACGTGTGGGCTGCAGGGGTAGACAACTAAGCACAGAGGGCAACGGAAATGGAATTTCAAGTGCGGGCTGTGGAGTTTTATTTTAGGACATAGAATCAACATAAATGTCATTGCGGAATTATTCGCGCGATGCTCGTGCAATCTCTTTTATATACATTTGATTAAAACATGAAGCGGAGTTCACGAGTCTGATTTGTGCGATTAATATCGTCGTAATCAACTGTAAGGATATTTTGTTTGATTCAGAACGTAATTGTCTATTCAAAATACGTTGTTTCTTAAAAGAAACATGTTTATTTAAATACACTTAACGGTATTTTTTTTTTTTTTGCAGATGGATCTCTTGTAGAATTTTAAAACTAAATATGTAGTGTGGTAGGGTTAAGTCGGGTGATAAATTTAAAGTTGGGTTATCATAATGCAATAGTAGTTCGGAAATGTTTTTTTCTTTTTTTTTTCACGGCAAGAGATATGTCTAGCGAAGAAAGTAACTTTATAGTAATAAATGCACAGTAATGGCCTTAATAGCAATTAGTATTTAATGTAGATGTCCTACAGTTTTAATTAATCATGTTAAAGCATTTTTAGAATGGTGTATTAAATTAAATTGTTCTGTATACATTTTTATCCAAATCAAGTTAATCCTTTACGCCCACGTTTAATAAATTGTTGTACCGCAGGAGAGTAGATTTCAGAGGCGTCACGAGGCGGGGCGGGGGATACGGAACCCCCTCCCACTTGTTTTTTTTTTGAGGGGTGACATCCGACCTATCGACGCCACTGGTAGGTTTCATCTGTTTCTTTAAACTTCGTATAGACAGTTGATATGTCCTCAGTATTGTAGCCAGCTGCCTTTACTTTATTTTTTTTATTGCTCACGACATAGGCCAGGTACTCTTTAGAGCTGATTGGGCTCGGTAACTTTTTTTTTCAAAAAACAAATCTCCAGCTATAGACATGCTATTCCAGGAAGCCTTTCTGATTCTAAATTATCTCTAGGTAGGCACCTGTCGTCGTCTTCGAATAGATTCTCATCCCCAAAGTAAATTTTAAACAGCTTTAAAGAAAATTAAAATTAAAATATCATTTTAAGAAATAAATCTTAGGAAATACCTGCCTAAGTCTTTTAAGGATCGAATAAAAATTGATGAATTTCTTTTTAAAATGTATTGTAATGAAACTAGAAAAATAAAACCATATCGATTGCGTGTTTCTGTTTAAATTCATTCAAGCGTACAGCATTATTTTTCAGCTTCCTCGGCGTAGCGAAAAAGATATTGATCCGAATGGAATTAATCGAACGACAAACAGCAAGGCATCTGTTCAAAGGCATTAGACCCGCCATTAAACCAGCGTTATTTCTAGCGCTGAGCGTAGACCCTTTCTATTGTGAGCCGAGATTCTAAACGGCCAAATATTTGCATGACCCATTTGATTGATCTGTCTAATCAGTCTAATTGCATGTTTAAAAAAAAAGTTTCCTTTGCCGCCATTACCCGTGTTTTTATGGCCAGGAAGGACCGGCGAGCCTTGAATTGAGAGCGAAGGCCAAACTGGCAGTTCTCCCCAGCAAACTTTAGTTAATTTCCGACTCGACGCACAAGTTTAAACGTCTGCTCATTGGAGCGTAGCAACCCCCTAAGGAACGGGTTGAAAGGAGGTGCAGATATATTTTAAATATCGTCGATTTTTTTTCCCCTGCTGGCGAAGAAAGTCAATGGAGTCGCTCGTTCTAATGGAACTCTCTGGTACTTCCGGTTCGCGACTTCCGTCCTCTGTCATTTTTTTTTCGCCGCATCGTCGCGTGACCTCAAATGCATCGTCGCGAATGTAATCGCCTTGTGCTTTTTTTTTTTTTCGCCAGACGACAGCCCAACCCTGTCACGTGGGTTGCACATTCGGCACTTGAACATAGACATGTATCGCGTGTATGTTGTCCTAACCGATAAGGATTATCGTTAGGGTTAGCGACGTTTGGTAAAATACACGTAGTACGGATGTTAGTTTAGGAGTTCTACTTGGTAAGGGATAGTGGGGGTGGGGAAGGGAAGGTGGACTCTGACGATAACAAAAGCACAGATTTTTTTTTAAAGTATTCTAGTATAGAAGACTGATACTTTTAGCTCCAAGCTTAACTCTAACACTAACTAATCCAAGCTATAATTCAGGGTTAACTGTAGTTTCAAGCCAAAAATAAACCAGCCCCAGTCATTATTTTTCGGTGTTTATCAATTATAATCCTCGAAAAAAGTTCGACAGGACAAAATGTATTCTGGTACCCTTTTCCTTCTTATCGCTAACCAGAACACGGTTATAGTAGCGACACATGCACAAAAAAAAGGCGATATAACTGACCAGCTGTTTGACAAGTATTGTAGTCAAGGCTTCGGAGCAGCATCGGATAACTTAGCTAGAAGTCAACCACTACCCACTACCAACATAGGATCATTTAGCAGAATGTGAACCACTACCCAGGGGCGTAGCGAGGGGGGGGGGGGGGGGCGGGGGGTGCGGACCGCACCGGGTGACACCATTTAGGGGGGTGACACCAAGGCAAAAAATAGCAAAATATATAGAGAAAAACTCGAGGGGGGGGGGTGCAAATCGAAAGTTTGAGGGGGGGGTGCAAATCGAAAGTTTGAGGGGGGGGGGGTGCAAATCGAAAACTCGAGGGGGGGTGCAAATCGAAAGTTTGAGGGGGGGAGGGTGCAAATCGAAAATTTGAAAGTTTGTCCCTGGGAAGGGTCTCTATGTCTCTGGGGGGGGGGTGACACCATTAAGTGCCGCACCGGGTGACACCCGACCTCGCTACGCCACTGCCACTACCCACTACCAACATTGGATAATTTAGCAGAATGTGAACCACTACCCACTACCAACATCGGATAATTTAGCAGAATGTGAACCACTACCCACTACCAACATCGGATAATTTAGCAGAATGTGAACCACTACCCACTACCAACATCGGATAATTTAGCAGAATGTGAACCACTACCCACTACCAACATCGGATAATTTAGCAGAATGTGAACCACTACCCACTACCAACATCGGATAATTTAGCAGAATGTGAACCACTACCCACTACCAACATCGGATAATTTAGCAGAATGTGAACCACTACCCACTACCAACATCGGATAATTTAGCAGAATGTGAACCACTACCCACTACCAACATCGGATAATTTAGCAGAATGTGAACCACTACCCACTACCAACATCGGATAATTTAGCAGAATGTGAACCACTACCCACTACCAACATCGGATAATTTAGCAGAATGTGAACCACTACCCACTACCAACATCGGATAATTTAGCAGAATGTGAACCACTACCCACTACCAACATCGGATAATTTAGCAGAATGTGAACCACTACCCACTACCAACATCGGATAATTTAGCAGAATGTGAACCACTACCCACTACCAACATCGGATAATTTAGCAGAATGTGAACCACTACCCACTACCAACATCGGATAATTTAGCAGAATGTGAACCACTACCCACTACCAACATCGGATAATTTAGCAGAATGTGAACCACTACCCACTACCAACATCGGATAATTTAGCAGAATGTGAACCACTACCCACTACCAACATCGGATAATTTAGCAGAATGTGAACCACTACCCACTACCAAAATTGGATCATTTAGCAAGATGTGAACCACTACCAGCTGGTCCACTCTACAGCGCAGCCCAGAGGCGTAGCGAGCCCGGGCGCCGACCTTAGGCCAAAATGGGTTGGAAAAACAAATTGAAAGTTTGAAGGGGGGTGCAAATCAAAAGATTGAAGGTGGGGTGCAAATCAAAAGTCTGAGGGGGGAGGGTGCAAATCGACAGTTTGTTCCCGGCGCCGGGAAGGGTCGCTACGCCTCTGGCGCAGCACGTTGGCCACCAGCCCATCGTCTTCTCTACGTTGCATGCTCATCACGTTATTTTTATCTCCCACCTTATCCCCCAATTTCTCGTTGATTTGTAACAATGACAATGCCATGACGATACTTTGATACCTGATAACAATTAAACTGTCATAAAACTGGTTGTTTTCATTTTTGTTGCATCTATATTTTGGCTTTATCATTTCATTGTTATTATATTTTGGCACATAATTAATCGGCAGACGATGAATTAACAACCGTAGGCCTACTGTATCAAATCTATGAGGTAAAGAAAAATATCTTAAAGAAAGATTTACGCTATATACGAAAAAGAAGAGATGTATTCAAAGATGGGGAGCTGTCAAGTTCCCCTCACCCCTCCCCCCCTTAGGATAAATTTAAAAGTTAAAGAAAGTTATAAACAATGATAATTGCTTTTGACGATAGGACTATTTAAAACAATGTACTTCTAACAAGTAAATAAAAACAAATTTGTAATTTATAATAGTAATTGTGTATGCTTACAAGCCTGCATTTATTGCTTTAATTTACACCACTGTATAAAAAAAACAATATCTGGGTAAGGAACTAACAGACACAGGCGGAACTACCAAGCTGCCCCAGACCCCGCAGGCGGGTGTGTGTGTGGGGGGGGGGGGGGGGGGGTCAGGCCATTTAGGGGTCCAATTCCGATCAACAAAAAAACATTGATTTTTCTCCCCCATATATATTATATAATGTGTTGTTGTTTTTTTTTCGTGCACATTGATAGTGGTTTTGTTTTTTTTAAAAAAAACCGGTCTAATATAGCAGTGTTTGATTTCAAAGTAACTAACAGACACTGTTGCGTAGAAAAATATTTTTAAATATAATTTTTTTTTTGCGGGGAACCTTTTTTCTAGTTCCGCCACTGGTAACTGATGCAATGTATAAAACATGAAATATAGTGCTATTATACTCATGATTGGTGGATACCAACCTTTACATCATGGACTAAATATTTTTAGCCATTTTATTTAGACCAATTCAAACTGACTGCTCCAAAAAAATTCCCCAGTAATATCCCATACAGATACATGGAGAACAAAAATCGTTAACATTATTTGTGACCCTTAAACTTAAATCGTTACTTGTCCCATTTCTTCATCATTGGTTGTGATTTATTTTTTTATTTTTAATACCAATTTATTGTACAGGCTATGCAAAGAGAGGCAATCAGCAAAACATTTTCTGAAATGCTTAACAGTTCCCTCCCTTGATGATAAAATATAGACTACTTAACTACACTATAAAAGAGAAACAAGACACTTAAAAAGAAAACAAAAACATCACTGTGGCTAAACAGCATAAAGTATTATGTATTGCAATTATACCATGAATTTTTTTTTTTCAGCCTTTGTCAATATCAATAACCAAAATTGTATGGGGGTTTTTGGTTCAACTTTTAATGTAGTGTAAATGAATATAGTTTATAATAAAATACTTGTTTAAGCCATTATTATAGCACAACACTGCCAAACTGTAGCATTTTGTGATAATTCAATGAAATTTTTGGCATGACACAGCAGTGTGAATGAGATATCTATGGAACGTGTCAGGTAATAGGACTGACATTTTTGTTTTGATAGAAATACAAAAATATAACAAAAGTAACAAAAATAATTTTTTTTAGAATCTTTATTGTTCTATAAAAATCACAGGTATTTTAAATTCTAATTAAATATGGTTGAAAAATCTAGCAAAAACTTCTAAGACTATACTTGCAAAATATATACTGAAGTGTAACTTAAATATTTTCGTGAGTATTGGCTGTTGAGAAAACAGGATATTCTGAAGTTGGCACTTCTGCAAAGTATTCTCTTGGATCTGGCTATAAATTGGCAGATGAAGTAGACCACCGCTTTACTTCCCAAACCTCTAAAGGTACTAAATAAAGCTGGGTGGGCTCAACGACATACTATGAATTCATCCCAGGAACCAAACTTTAAATTTTATGGCTATTAGTTATGAGCTCAATTACCTTGCAATTGTTTTTTGTTAATTTCAAGAGCCAGAAATAATATTTCATTTAACCAGTTCATTTGGCCATCAAAATAAACACCTAGTGAATAAACTAAACAATAATAACTTTAGGCAAATAGCTTTTGTTATTTGACTGGCACAATGAATAGATATTGCTTTATAAACAGCGCAACATGTTTAGCAAGACCCAAACAAAGTGGTGACATATTAAAATAAAAAGTTGTATAAATACATCTGAAGAACCGGTAACTCAAAAACCATCATGCAGTTTTTAAACATATATCTAGGTCATTTTTAAACAAATCTGGAATAAACTATCACAAAAAGTAACTCAATTTTCATGGTTTAACAAACAAGACATGCTAAAATTAAATAAGAAATTAACAAAATTATATAAATCTGGCTAATTTATGCAGTACAAATATTCACAACAAGTTCTAGATAAAATAGTTATTTATTTCATACATTTGTTTAGTAAGGCACATTTATAATTAGGTTTGGAAAGGGTAAGTATAATGAAAATTGTGAGGGAAAAGTTGAATATCTTTATCAACCTACAGGTTTATTTAAAATTCTTTTTTTAATTTGTTTCGCTTATGGTTTCAGTATAAACAGAGATGAATAGGTCGATAAAAAAACATCTTAAGAAGTGCTTGTGTCAAATAAAATTAATTAAATTTGTTAGTTCTCTATTCACATTAATTATTGTAAATAAAGAAAAATAATTCCACAACATTAAATAACTTTAAAAAAATTCTTTTAGTCTAAATACAAGCTCTGTGTAAACTTCTGTTTGGGTTCTTTTTTTTAAAATGGACATTAAAAAAATTATTTGTTAAAACATACATTAGTAATGATGATTCCGTAAGTATTTTAACGAAATAAAATTGTACAGTTAACTTTCAAGCACTCAGTACATTTATAATCAGCTGATTGTTGCACTGTTTTATAATAAGGATACTTTATTTTTAAAAATGTCATCCAGATATCATTAAACAAAAAATAACTTGTAAGCACAAAAATTAACAGTCACAAAATTAGATGAGTGAAAACAATAAGATGAGATCGTAGGAAATGAAACAAAAATTAAAAAGAATAAATTTAATGCAGATTTACCAAAGGAAAGTACCTATATTTGTATTTTAAAAGTTGGTGTCTACTCAAAACTCATTACACAAAAAGGGGAAATGACATGCATTTGTTAAACAAAGCATCAGAGAAATTAAAAAAAATGTATAACAAAATTCCAAATAAAGTCTCTTCTGCTTAATTTTGCTACAACAGTCATCAGAATACATAATCCAACAATATCAGCAACATTTTAAGACCTTAAATTTTAAAACAAATATTGAACAATTGATTAAATATTATTTGTGCTTATTGGATGCGCTAAAGGATTACATAATACATCTCATGTGAACAAAGTTATAAAAAAAAATATACATGTACAATAATGAATTGTAAGTTTTATATAAATATTTACTTTCCTAATTTATTTGTTCAAAAACACTTCATGAGCCACTTATAATTTTATAAATTGCAAAAGAAAAACCTAGCACTTAACTCCTGTGTTATAAATGCTCATGCATAATGTGCTGTGGCTGGGCCCCCTCCTTGACAAGTTTATCCCCAGAAGATGTCCCAGCACTGTGATCTGGACTACTGGACATTGGAGGGTCACTGCTCCAGGCACACTCTTTATTCTGTTTCCAGGTGCATGTGTCATCATCATAAATTTCCTGGGTGAAAGAAATGTTCGATAAATGAAACTTCTTTTTTAATTCAGGCAAATATTAAAACAATACCATTATCTAGTTATGAGGATTGTGTTCAATGAACATTTGAAAATAATACTTCTACTAACCAAAGCCACCATTCAATTTTTATCCATATTAAACATGCAGGTTGTATTTTCATTGAAACAATACTTAAAGGAAAAGAATTTGTTTGCAACAAAATATATTTGTACCAAAATAAAGCTACCAGATTACTGATACATGGTTCACATGCATTTTTGAAATAAAATATCACTAAAATATAAATAATACCCCTAGTTTTTTTGACGAACCTTTTTCCATACAGGAACTATGGCTTTCACTGTGTCTATAGCAAAATGGACAGCCTCTAATGACTCTTTTCTATGAGCTGAGGATATGGCGATGACTATACTTGCTTCCTTCACTGGTACTGGGCTACAATATAGATGTTAGACAAATGGTTGAGATTTCAGCTAATAGGAATGGAGATAACTTATTTCAATTTTTTTCATCTATGTTCACAAGTCTTAGACAAAATAATAAGATTTCAAAATAACCTAAAGTAAAATAAAATAAATATTTTTTTAAAATCCTAAATTTGATATTTTTAAAATATAACTTTATTTATGCATTATTGACTGAAGCTTGCTTGAAACTATTAACCATTATAAACAGTGTTTGCTTTGAGATTTTCATTAGGAGTAAAATATTTTTTCTAGGTTTCAGATAAGTAAACAGTTAAGGTAGTACAAAACAATTCACCCAATTCTGTGTATAATGGCAATATTTTCTACATCCCACTTCTCACGAATTGTTTGACACACTTCTTGCATTTTTCTCTTTGCCATTGGCAGGTAGGCCTCATAATCTAACGTCAAAACTCTTTTGCCATCAAAATTATCTCTTGTTGTACCTTTATTAAAGAAAGAGATCATTTGAAAAAGGCCATCTTAGTTAATGTTATCAAGACAATAAAAAAAATGTCTATACCTACAATAAACTTTTTAACAACAGCCCAAATGTTAGAAAATATTTTACCAATAAAAACTGACACAGCCCCACATGAAGCAGAGGAAACTTTATCAGTTATTTCTTCTACTTTTAACTTCTCTTCAACAACATCCACAAAATCCATGTCTCTATCTCTAAACTATAAAATGTTAACACCTGGAAAAAAAATGTTTGCAAGTTATATTTTAACCACACAAAAAAAAAACATCCTATGCATTCAAAAATGAATAGAAAAAGTAAATAACTTTAAAGTATATAGAATAAAAATGAAACAATGAGTAACAGAACTCACTAAAAGATAAAGTCAGCCTCCACTTATAGGTGGAATCACAGCAATTTCATCACGCTCACACAAAGTAACTTTTTGATCAAGTTCTAAATAGTCTTCATTCAAGGACAGCACAACGTTCTTAATTATTGAATTAAGCCTGCAATTAAGTTCAATCTTATAAGAAAGAATAACACATTAAGAATTAATATTCATTTTCTTTGACAATATTGTTTTTTTTTTAACTTTATTTAAAAATAACAGTTACACAAAGATTTTGCTAAATAAGAAGCTAAATTTCATAACACCTTACCACCTTTCAAATAAATATAAGTCTATGCTGATTTATTAGCAATCATAGCACACATACCCCATTGGCGTAAAGCCAAACAAAAGGTAAATTGGTAAATTAGATAAAAGCATTTAAAATAAAATAATGACCTACAAAAAAATACTTACCCTGGATATGCTCTGACAATGTATTTTAATATATGTCTCCCAGTAATAACAGTGGGAAGCAGCAGCTTTGCTTTCTTATTTCCGACAATTTCTCTGCTCTTGGCAAAGAAAAGAAGATTGACCTAAAAGCAGAAAAATTGCCTTTAGTATTCATAGGTTAACTCACTGTGAGGTCATCTAAGAATCATTTTTAGAGCATTTAATTTTTACCTCAAGCCTTGTTTGTACCTTACACCTATACATATAAACTAGTGACAATTTAAGAGCAATTTCCTTATGTTATCCATAACAATTTTAAATCGAGATAAATCATATATTCAGCAAATAAATAATGCAACACAAGTAGTTTTAATAATTTAAAACAAAATAGAAACCAGTATGGAAACTGCGCTAAAAAAAAGACAACTATATTAACCTATATCAACGGAGGCCTACACGATGCTCAGTTTAAAAAAGTAGTAAATATCATCCTAGGCCTACACGATGCTCAGTTTAAATGTTCTTAATTGACCGAACGAAAGGATATTTTTGAAAACTTTCTTCTGCAATATTGGTCTAAATTATGGCAGGAATCGATTGGTAAATGTTTCAAGTCGCTTAGTGGTCTGGTTGCCGAGATATGGAGCAAAAACTGCATTTGTTCGAGGTTTTTTGGCTTTTCCGGGAAATCCAAGAAGGAATTCCGGGAATTTTTTTGGTCTATGTTCATCCTCGGAACTTGCTTAACATATTTGCTTTTGGAACTAGTCCTCGATATTGCTCCGTTGAGGAGGAGATACGACTTAAAGGCTGCGGACACACATCCATCCAGAAATGACGAGTTAATAATCGCAATCCCAGTATGGAAATTGCGCTAAAAAGAAAGTTAGTTTTGTCTCCCTTGAGAGCACTATGGCAGCTGAGTTTGTTTTAAAAACTGTCATACACTCCATACACTATATATGGCATGGACATGGCGGGGGTACTTTGAGTTTAATTGTTGACTAATCAAATCAGGTAGGCCTATGTCCATTTTCACCCTGGCAGCTCGTTCTGGCAGGGATACAAAGGGTCGATTCAAATAATAGATCTATAATAATATCATTCAAAAGGGTCTAGAGTCTAGACTAGAGATCTAGAATCTAGAATGAGCCCACTAATCTTAGTCACTAATCTAATTTCAAGTATAAATGTCTAGTCTAGATCTAGATCTAGGTAATCTAGTAGATTTAGATAATTAGATATAGATCTAGATCTAAATCTATATTATATCTAATGTAATGAATTATCAATATTAATAAATAAAATATACAATTAATTAATAATTTAAGTAACAATTGCATTGCCATTTAGGCCTTAGCTAGCAATTATTAATTAATTATTTAAAAGTGCACAGTCATGGTTGAAGAAAAACGAAAAATATTTTTAATTTTCAAGATCTAGAATCTAGATCAAGTGCTGTTCGTTGATAAATGAAAAGTTAGTAAATCTAGATTCTAAATCTAGAATACAACGTTAATACTTACGTTAACAAAATCTGCCATCACATACTAAGCGAACTGGGTAGTTTAGCCTTACGGTACAGTAATCGAAGGTAAACACATTTGCACTCAGTGTACCATTTCCAATTTCACCTTTGACCGCATGTGCGAGTTTTTAATTTACTCAGATAAAATTTCGTAGAAACCTCTCTGTGTGTTGGCTGGTCTACAATACATGTTGAGTTTTTTTTAGTTCTGTTTTTATGAGATTAAAAATAGTATCTATTAAATTAAAATAAATGATTTCTACACATTAAAAAGTAAGAACAAATTCTTTAGATACCAACCAAATAATTTATTAATATTAACCGCTGACGTATAGGAGAGAAATTGTGAGCTGTGGGAGGGTGGGGAGGCAGGCCATGGGGGGGGGGGGGGCGGAATCCGATCAAAAACAGCAAAACAATTTTTTTGCACCTTGATAGACTATGGTTTTATAAAAATAAAAACAAGTAAAAAACAGATTACTACAGTAGCGTAGGTTATACAACAACTAACACGCACTGTTGCGTAGACAAATAAAACTACGTAAGTTGTAGTGTAAAAGATAGGCAAACCTTCAAACCACTTCCATGACTTATCGCTCCTCTTTAGAGAGTTTAATAGCGTTGCCAATTTAAATTAAAGCTTTTATTAAAACTCATTTAAATAGTTTAATCAAAAAGCATTTTCTTTTCTTAATTATTATTAAAATAAGACATTATACTAAAGAATGACACAGCTATAAAAAGAAATATATTTTTAAAAAATTACTAATATAAATGAAAAACAACAACATAAGAATCAAATAAACACGGGAAACATAATACTTATCAAACCTCCGTGTTTTAGAT